>NW_009194078.1:0-609 GCF_000690835.1 Fulmarus glacialis
GTTGCCGGCGGCGGGACCAGGCGGGCGGGGGCAGAGACATAATTTTAAGGGTTTTTCTGCCTTTGCAAACGCTCAGGGTGGTTATTTATTTTTTGGAGTGAATGACAACAGTAAAGTCATTGGAAGCCATAGTAAAGTGGAGAAAGAAGCTTTAGAAAAAACAGTAGCTGATACCATAGGCTCGATGCCCATCCGTCGCTTCTGCGGCTCTCAGGCTGGCGTGCAGTTTAAGACTTACATCCTGAACGTTTATGGCACAGCAGAACGCTTGCAGGGCTACGTATGCGCTGTGCGAGTTGAAGCGTTTTGCTGCGCTGTTTTCCGTGATAACCCTGAATCCTGGATTGTGGCGGGCGGCAGGGCAGCAAGGCTGCGCGGCCACAGGATCGAAAGACTGAGCGTCAGGAAATGGACGGAGCTCGTGACAGATGCAGACCCGGGGAAAATCTGCATTTACATTAGTGCCGACTTAATTTCTGCCTTGGTTTGTAAACTTGCAGGAGGAAAGGCCAACTTCTTTTGTTCTGTGTTCTCACCAAACCTAGAAAAGGGGATTTAGCCCGTGGCACAGCCACAGGCACCGGGGGTGACTGGCCTCCAACGGCAAAC
>NW_009194078.1:682-2745 GCF_000690835.1 Fulmarus glacialis
CTCCCAACTGGAATAAGCCTTCCTAGGTATCCCATATGCCCCTAAATGAAGTGGAAAGATTCAGAATTGCCCAGGAGCTTCCATTACCCTTAAGGAGAATTGCAGAAAACTTTTGACGCTGGCTTTGTCTGTTAAGATGCTTAGGAGGGAGTGATGTCCTGGTGGAAATCTCACCCCTTTAGGGGCCTAAAAGGGGGTTATTTTGAAAAACAAAAAAGTCCTTACTGGCGCTGATCTCCATGGAGTGAAATCCCCAGTGCTTGATGTACTAGCAAGAACTAGTCTCCATGCCCTGGTTTGGTCTGTGTAGATCCAGCATCTTGGCACAAGTTGTGTGCCAGCACTAAAGTAAAATAATTATTTTAGCTGTAATGGTGGTGTCAAACTGACCTGCAACTTTTCTTCTCCTTCCTCTTATCAAGTACTAAGAACATCTGTAACGAAGTCAGCAATACTAGGGTAGCTACTAACGCCTGGTCAGTCATCTCTTCAGAGATCAGCTTGAGGTTGAGAAAAGTCCTTTCAAGTCCTTTCCTACAGGTTCCCTGTAACACAGATTTTCCTTGAGTGTGTGCCCATGGCAGTGACCGCATGAGCAAGGAATATACTAGACGAAGGGCACCTCCTGTCCCAGCGGAGCCCCGGCAGTGCCCGGCGGCTCTGGCCTTGTGTGAAACCTCTCCTGTGGTCCTGGTCTGCGCTTAGATCTGGGATGTTTGGTCTCTTCAAAGGACACAGTCACACAAAAGACAGAGACGGTGATGTTGATAGGAGGGGAACAAAGCAACAAGGTCTTTTGGAGATGTGCATCTACTGAAGAGACTCGTGGTACATGTAGGTGGTTCTTGTAGGGTGCTGGTGTGCTGAACGGGCACGTCAGGCGCCTCTTACCTGTGCACTGGGGTCTCAACAGACTCATCCCACGTGGGGTCTACATCTTGCCTTGGAACTGTAAGGCCATCCGTGCTTTGAGCCTTCTTTCTTCTTCAGCACATTAAGATCCTGTTGGTTTGATGCAATACTGTCGTTCTTAACAATGTAGGCAGCATTTTCTTGAGTAGGATTACTAAAATTAATCATTTTAGTTACTTTTTAGTGCTGGGTTTTAAAAGTTCATATGGAAGGATTTTGATGGATATAACATACTTTTTTCTTCCCCCAAGATCTTTCTAATCTGGCTGATAAATTTGAGAACGAGCTGAGTTTGTCAAATGGTCCTCCTCTTATCAAGGCAGTTTATTCAAAAGCTGGTCTCCCCTGTGTGTCTGAACTCCAAGAATGCCTCTACCCAGGTAAGCTGTTTATTCTGGATATTTTTTTGAATTTAAGATTGTATTTGACAGAACTTCTAGGAAGCTAATGTGATATAAATATCAGATTTTGGGCACACAACTTTTAGGGTATTTAAAAGATGCAACTGCTCCAAGAACGTTGATTTCCCTGATTTTTCAGGTGTTTTGATCTCTTCTCCCATTTTTGCCACTAAGTATAATACCTAATGCACACAATTGCTGAGAATATACCTAGTGTCCCAGGGATTTGAGCACTGTCTGCCCTCCGTTACGCTCAAAAATCTGAACAGAGAAAAGAGAGAGAGAGAATAATTTATTTCTAGCATAACTGAAATCTAAGTAGTCTTATCAAGGAATTATTATTAGTCAAGATATAATTATTACAGATAAAGAAAGAAAAAGATAATAAATGAGTACCACTGTGAAAGAAAGAAAAAAAAAAAAATAGTTACCTGCACATTTCCTAGTATCCATCCCTCTTCCTGGCGTTACGCTCTGCCTTCCACCGCCACTCAGGATCCTACTGTTGATGGCTCCGGTCTGCCGGGGGTTTTTAGGGAGAGTCGTCAGCGTCAGCATCCCTGGTTCTTTCCTCAGGAGTACCTAGTTGATGTTGGTGGTTTCTTTTTCTTTCTTTTTCTTTCTTTACTCCAGGATCCGCTTGGGGTCACTTGCTGTACGTTTGCTAACGCACTTTTACACCTTGTTCTTTCTTCACTGGTCTGCAAGTTCACTGCTCCAGTTGTTGGGATAAATATTATGAGTACAACT
>NW_009194079.1:0-16911 GCF_000690835.1 Fulmarus glacialis
TTATATGATGTTAATTGCTATATAATACTCTATGTCATCACTGCTATGGTTGCTATATGCCATATCAACAGTATTACAGTAAGAATCACCCAGATTAATGAAGAATGAACTTGGATGAAACCGGGCAAAGTGCAGCGATGATGATAGAACCAGACAAGCGCAGCAGTGATGGAACCAGAACTGACTTCAGCATGCAATAATCCAACACCTCAGGCCATCTCTCCTGCCCTGAAGGACTGTTATGACAGATAGAGCCCAAAGTCATGGACTAAATGAACTCAAGGGACATTTTAGAGGGATGGCCCATAGACTTAGGGAACGATGTCTATGTGTATATATCAAAAGACAGGCAAGGTGGTGGTGATTAATTGAGATGTATTGGAAAGTGTGGGACCTGGGCATGACATAGATGGTATAGAATAAGGCGTGGATATTGTTCTGGTTTTGGCTGGGATAGAGTTAATTTTCTTCCTAGTAGCTGGTATAGTGCTGTGTTTTGGATTTAGGAGAGAATAATGTTGATAACACACTGATGTTTTTGTTGTTGCTGAGCAGTGTTTACACTAAATCAAGGACTTTTCAGCTTCTCATACTGCCCTGCCAGTGAGGATGCTGGAGGTGCACAAGAAGCTGGGAGGGGACACAACCAGGACAGTTGATCCCAACTGGCCAAAGGGATATTCCATACCGTATGACGTCATGCTCAGTATAAGCTGGGGGTGTTGGCTGGGGAGCAGCAACCGCTGCTCGGGAACTGGCTGGGCATCGGTCAGCAGGTGGTGAGCAATTGCATTGTGCATCACTTGTATCATTTTTGTATATTCTTTTATCATTATTATTATTTTCCCTTCCTTTTCTGTCCTATTAAATTGTCTTTATCTCAACCCACGAGTTTTACCTTTTTTCCGATTCTCTCCCCCATCCCACTGCGGGGGAGTAAGCGAACAGCTGTGTGGTGTTCAGCTGCCTGCTGGGTTAAACCATACCACCTCTCCACCGTCAAAGCTGTCCCCCTTTATGTTAATTATTCTTGAACTTTACCCTTTCCTATCCCAAGTAAATAGCTTGACCACAAAATTGTCGTATCAGCTTCTCAGGTTTTTTCTCTTTCTCTCCGGTGTAATAACTATTGTATTATTTACATTAAATGAAACAGCTGCTACTGATAAAGATTGTGTTCCTGTGGGTTCCTCAACCCTACATATGTAATAGAGTTTTGGTTTGGGGACCTTTCCTGTGACCGAGAAGACTGTGTTTCAAATTCCTACTGCCTGTCCGGTCGCACGGCTTTTAAAACTGGCACCCCAGTTTAGTATCTTAGCCATTGGTAATTAAGTTAAATAGAAGAAAACGTATTTATCTGTAACGTTTTGTCTAATGGCTGTACAAACCTCTCTCGCTCTCTCTATGCATATATGCATGCACATGCATGTGCGCACGCACACACATACACTCAGATATTCAGGTACTGGCCCTGCTTTCAACAAACAACTCATTCAGCTTCACGAAGGGGATCCCACCAGCTTCAGGCTGTGCTGCAGAGCCGATGGCACCAACTGCTTAAGCTCTTTGGCACGACAGCGATTGCTGCACCTCCTCCCCTGGGAGAGGAAAGCCTTACACCGGCAGGTGAGTGCTGGCTAGCTAGAGTGAGGGCTAGCAGTCATAGGGGAAGAATTCTGCCCATACCCAAATTGTTAATTGTTAACTCTCTCCTCCCTGCTCTGCTGATGATCAGAATGACACAACTGGAAGGAGAGCAGGATCCCCAGTTGTCAGGCTGATGAGTAACTAAACTGGTTCTCTTGAAGCTCCAGTTAACAGCAAAACCTCTTTCATAGAAACAAGTGTTCAACCAAATAAAACTGATGATTTTTGGACACGGAGGATTAAAAATTTCTCTTACACTTTCTGCATAACAGTCTACAAAAGCCGATTTGTTCCCTTCCAGAATTTCAGGATTAGTCCCCAAATATGCTCAACTAAAGTCTCTGCAAATAGCTTTATTTAGATGTGAAAGGAAAAATAACTTGTCTTGTTCACTCCATTCTAAGAGTCTAGTGCTCAGCGCACATGAAGTGGATTGCTTATGGGGAAATAATGTCTTTTTTGTGCCTTCCAAAGTCTATAAAAAATGTCTTCCTGGTTAATAGGTTGATTAAAACTGTATATGCTCCAGAAGATAAATATGATTATTTGTCATACTTGCCCAAGATAACGACAATAAAGAAGACAAGGTTGAAATTCTGTATGATTTCCTCTCTTCCCCATCCAGGGACATTCACCACACAACACGCAGATGGTGCGCCACAGAAAGGATCGCATTAACTGTTAAACATTTTTTCTTCCCATTAACTAATTTAACAATATGCCCCTGCTATTAAAGAAATGGACATATTACAGAAAACTTCTGTCAGCTTAATCCCAATTGCTAAAATAGGCCATTTGCCCAGATGGGATTGTTTCCTGGCCTATCCGGTTCAAAACATCTAGAAATTCGGCAACCACCAGCCCAGATTCTCGCAGTGTTGATTCAGCTCTTCATCCTTAATTGAGTTTCAGGCATGTAACTCTCTGGAGATTTTTGAATGACAGCCTAAATATTGAAGGCTATTCTGCTCTGCTTGTATGTTAGGTGACCTGAATTTTCTAAAATGATGAGCTCTTAGGAGCCTGGTTTAAGTCAGCAGATGCCGTAGGTGACAGAAGTCACAGCAAAAGCCCCTGAGACTTTTTTTGCCAGAGCGAGCAGTGGACGAAATTAAACAAACATTTCCAGTTTGTTTTCATTTGCCACCTTCTACAGCAAAGACACTGGTACCGACCTTGGGGCTGGTGTTACTGTGGGGGCTCCCTTGGTAAGCACGAGAATGGTGGAGTAGCCTGCCCATCGCTGTTTCTCCCACGGCATTTGCCATACTGATCTCTTTTTATCACCGTTTCCCTATTTCTCTTTTTGCTTCTAAGCAACGTAGTATGGAGGGAGTTCATGTATTATTAAGTATTAGCCTACAAGCTAATTTTAGGAACACACGTGGCCTCCATTATTTCTGTAACTAAATGTGACCAGAAAGTTGGTGAAAAATCAGTGTAAATGAAACACAGAGGTCAGCTGAAAAGTGACTTGAAACAACTTGAAACTCACTGCGGCTTTGCTACATTACCCACTTTGAATAGCAGTGTTGCAACCATCCCCTTATTTCAGTGTAACTCTTTGCACAGGAAAAATGGATAATGAAAATAAACAACTTCTTCCATGTTTTAGTCTTACACTCCCTTGATGCAGAAAAAGAGTAAGCAATTTTTTAAATAAAAGAGAAAGCAATCAGGGAGCCACTGGACCCACCAACTTTTTTTGTGCCAGTGTCTACTTCTAGTATTTAAATCTTGAAACTTGATATTTTTTTTTAATGTATATTGTCTGTTGTTGTTTTTGCCTGATTTTATTTGCTAAGTTGCAATAACTACATACACTATGATATTGAGCTGCTATTCGTGTACTAGGTACTTTCCCCCTCCATTTGTTCAGGGTTTTGTTGTGGTTTCCAGTAACTCTTTGCCAAATATTTTCATAAAGAGAAAAAATGAACCATCACAAAACCAGCAGAATGTTCACCAAGTGAAAAGAGCTGCACAGTGCAATAAAGAAAATCCAGGATCTCCCATGTTTTTCACATGGATTGAGACTTGATTTACTTTTACATTATGCTTGCACTCTTCTACAGAAACCTTTATCTAGGGAAAACCTGTTTCCAGCCAAAAGCACAGAATAAAGCTTGGAATAAGATGATCTATGAATTCCTCTCTCTTTGGGAGATGTTTTATGTTCAGCCTTATACCTCAGTATGGATTTATTTGATCGCTCTGTACTTGCCCTGTAAGTGTGATTCTATTGTAAAGATTTCTGTCTGTATATTTCACTATGTTAGGATTTTCTGAAGAGCATCATCTGGTATGTCCATATAACTGGGCACCTCCAGATTTAATTCATCCTATCACCTGTCATAAGGGAATTTTTTTTATAGTACACTTACACTGATCCAATGGCTAACCATTACCAGAAAGGACAGCTCTCTTGTGCCAGGACTAGCACTTGCCTAACCCCCAGAGCTCTAAAGCGCTAGAAAACCACTCATTTTTTTTCTGAGTCTCTCCTGAACTGTGTTCTCATGCAGTCATCATGCTGACGGGACGTAAGCAAGGGTAGAGCGGCTCTTTTCAGAGGCAGCCAGCAGGTAGGTCAGGTCAGATGCTTTGTTCAATTCCAGGAGCAGCCGTTCATTTGAGTGCAGTGCAAGTCACCCTCTGACCAGTCCTGTCCTTCTCCATTGACTGTGCAGGGAACTTCGGATGACTGATTTTGGTGAGTTATTTAATCCAGATAAAGACAGATGACCCGAATCCCACCTTAGAAACTAAAGGTAAGCAACCTTAAGGACATCATGCAATTTGCATTTTTTTAGTTCTTGACCAGTTTTAACAACATGGCCACTTGTTAAACTTGGTAACTCAGCACTAATACGCATAAGCGTAGGCAATACAAGCATCACCACGCCCATAAACTAACAAATTTGAAAATAGTACCATTCTTCATGTGCATCTGATGGCAGTATTCACCACAATTTACTTAATATTGGATTACAAGCATCAAGCTATGGAAAACATGTCAACTATTACACTTCAATTGCTTTAAGGATATTATTTTAGTGCTGTCATATTTCATAGGAAAACCATACTTCTCTATTACTCATCTGACATTTAAAATTTTTTTTTTTATGTTCTTTCCTAGGAATATAAAGACTTAATCACAAAAGACAGGTTTTAAGAGGACTTTATTAAATCTGACAACTGACTAATTGGACTGTGTGCAATTAATAAAAAAAACTGATAACTGAGCATTCAGCAAAGGATTGTTCACTGATAGTATTTTTTTTTATTTCTGCATTTTTACAGATCTACAGTTCTGCAAATACAATGTTTGAGTAAGACATTATTCTTCCTAGTTTACACCCATACTTCACGAAGATTTCTGCAGTGTGGAAAACGTCACATTGCTTCTCCTGGCAGAAGAGCCACAGGAACCACTGAAATACAAAAAAACTAGCCCTGCCCATACACTTTCTTAGCTGAAAATACTTGTGTAGGACAGACTGGGTGTCTCACTATTTTATACCTTTTTCACTTACAACTTAAATTGCTATACAGATATAGTAGACACTTTTATGCAAACTGTCAGATTCACTGTTGTGGGATCCAATTAAAAAAGCTAATACTGAGCAAACAGTGCACTTTGTAGAGATCTCTTTTGATGCTCTACAGAGGAGCTCAGTAGGTCACTACTTGCATATTGGATGTTTTAAACGTTCCCTTCAGACATACAAAAATAGTTTGGGTTAGATACTTTCTCTGTTCCAAATTTAAATATCTCCTTTATTTTTAGAAGAGTGCACTGTAAGCCTTACCTTCAGGCTCAGTAACAGATCAGTTATAGTTGACTTGATGGTTATATTCCTAATGGGACATGTACTGTTCTTTGTTTCCTAGAGAAATTTCGTAAAATTCCTTTTAAGAAGCAGGATGGGATAAGAGTTTATTGGGGTTTTTCCTTGTATTTACTACTGAAGATCAGTTTCTTCTTTAAGTCTTTGTAAGAGATAGTCTTTTTTCAAGTTGGATCCAACTTATCTTGGAGGGTTCATTTCCTCACAAATCAACTATACAAGCATGCTGAAAAGTACAATATAAACTGTTTTGTTTTGTTTTGAATTCCTTGTTGCTAAATGTTAACTGGCATCCCCAGGTTCAGTAAACTCAGTCAGTAACTTAGTCTGAGTTTTCTTCCCTGCTTTTCAGATGGGACACTTCTGCTACTTCTGCTCCTGTTCTTGCTGAAAGAGACATCTCCAAATGGCTCTGAGTCTTTCACTTGGATTTAAGCAAGTCTTCCCATTCAACGGTGGACTCACTATTTCTAGGAATTGCTGGAAACATTGACTGCATTTTAGTTTGGAATTCTTTCATCTATAAAAGAGATTAAAAAATAAAATCAGTTAACTGTTAATAAGGAGCAAACAAAGTAGCACCATGAACCCCAGGCTTATTCCACAAAATAAGCTGTGTGAGGTAAAGAAGAGGTAAAAAGACTTTAAAAATAACAGAAAATTAAGACTTTCTCTCTGATTATGTTGGTTCAATTAACAAAGTGAAAAAAAGTATGAAGGGACCCACAACAATCCCCCTTCTAAAGCACCACACTGGGGTGCCTAATTTGGACGACTTGCCTGAATGACTCACTACTGTTATATGAACTACTATATATATACACACATATTTAAAATGTTTTTGTTTGGAGGAAAATTACCTCAATAGAATGTGCCCATATTTTGACTGCAGTGCCTTTTTCTACACTTGTCATGGATTAAAGGCCCAATAGGTCTGTTCAAGAATTTTAAAACAAGGATTAAAGAAAAAATACTGGTCAGCTCTGACAATTTAGGTTTATCCCACCATATGGATACAGGTGACAAAACAAAGTCTCATTCAAATTTATACATTAGTAGGAAGAAAAACAAGATTCATAATGATATATAGGACCAAGCTTTTCTTTCACTGCTGTTCAATTAAAATGCTGTGGAAGAGGAAGTTTGCTAGTTTTATATTCTGTATATCAATTCATTAATACCAATTGCCAAATCTATATTTATGATAACCATGTTATCACCAATGTCTGATTCAATAGTCCTGGCAGGCCAGAACTGAAATGTCTTTAAAAATCACTTCTGTTTGAAGATAATATTTAGATTTAGTGGGTTTCTTTCTTCCAAGATTTTTACATATAATATATTTTACATATAATGTATTTTTAAAGGATTGGCATGGAAAAATCATCAGTGAAAATCCTGTTACACAAACAGCAGGATGTACAGGGGAAGTCCTAGACTGCTATTTTTAGGAAGCAGTACAGAATCTATGACATTCACGCAGAGAAGACAGGATGTGATGCATCCTGTGATGCATGTGAAGCTCTGGATGCAATGATCTCTTGAAGACCAAATGCTGTCTCAGCCAGTACGTCCCACGGCAAAGTTCCAGGAAATCTAGATATTCTAAACTGCCACACAGGCATCTTCTCTAATATGCCTACATTTTGTGTGTTATGGGTCATCAGGTTTTTTACAAATACCTTTGGGCATTTTCTGTTCAAGTCCTTTTGCGTACGAATAATTCTGACAAAGAACTGGTACTTCTTTAGAGAAATGTTCCTGGAACGCAATTATTCAAGTTACAGCTGATACAAAGAATGAAACAATTTACAAAAGAAATTACCAATCCTTTACTAAGACAATAACTAACTATGATGGATGAAAGCATTTTAGAACTCAAGTTTTTGTGTAAAAATGCCTGGGTACCGCTAATCAAATAAAAATATGTGTTATATAAAGTAGAAGGAAAATTGAGAGCCAAATTATCCTTTTTGTTTTATCCTGATTGTGTTCTTGTGTAAAATCTAATTTACTCTCTGCTTTGTATTTTATTCTGACCAGATAGCTGTTTTGATTAATTATTCGTTCTTGGCTTTTAAAAATCTTGGCATCACCCACAATTGTTCCTAAAGTAGTATTTTTGTTTCTTATTTAAAACTGGAAAGCTCCCACAGACAGCTAATATTTCCAAGAAGAATAAACACCAGTATCAGAGCTGACGTAGGGGAACAGCCCAAAGTACATTAAACGATTGCTGACAATTAAATACAAGTATTTAGAGTAGGAAATGCTTTAGGAGCTTTGGCTCAGCTGTTTTTTCCAGCCCTCTGTAATTAAGTGACCCCAGTTCTCTGACGTGCAGAAAGTATTCAATTTATTTAACATTTTTTACTTCCTGAGGAGTGAACCAACTCTTCTACTCTTTCATCTCACACCAAGTATTACCTGGGTGTCTGGTAACACCGGAGTGGTCAGATCCTAACCTGACATAAGCTGCTGTAGCTCAGTTGGTATAACTGGAAATAAAACATTTTATACCAGCTAATGATCTGGTGAAATGTGGATTTTTTGGCTGTTTCTAAACTCAGACTTTTAAATTTCTTTTAGTGTCAAATTTAAATGATGCACTCATAAGCCCTACAGGACACCTCTGTTACTCCGCTGAAGACACACAAAACCAAAGGAAAACTAAAAGCAGTTATACAAGGCCTCCAAAAAAAGGATGATGGGTCGGGGAGCCACTCAGAAAACTACAGTGCTTCCTCACTCTAACAGCTACCTTATAATTGCTAACATGCCAAACCCTAACCTTCAAACGCACAAAGCAATCTTGTCTGGGAAATAAAACACTACAGCTCTATTCTGAAAGAAAAAAGGTGTGATTTAGAAAGCACTAAAACACTGCTAGCAGCTGCAGATTTAAGAATATTCAGATTTTTCTCGGAATGCTAATCTATGTTCTGCAGGTAAAAGCAACGCATTTCCTGGAAAAACAATTTTTCCTTAACGTGTGGACAAAATCTGAAATATTCAATGTCTGTCTTTTGCTTTCAAGACTCCCCGAGAAATTTCCTCAGCCTTGTCTTCTCAGATTCTGATGCTTATTTGTAAAACTACTTTGCAAGTGATGCCAGACTCAATGTCTCATTTATCACTTCCTCTCTTGCCAGCATCTATGCCCTTTTCCACAAGCCCCCTCTGCACAAAAACAGTTTTTCACTGCAATTCACAACTTTGACCATGTTTTATATCTTTCCACAAACTTTCTTCCTTTGTGATTCCTGGACAGTGAGCTATTTTAATAAATCGTAATGCCAAGCTGATCACCACTGTGCATTGTCTTCTCAATGTTATGCTTTAGGTTGTCAGCTATTTCAGAAGGACATTATCTACAGCGACTGGCGTGGGCCTCACTAATACATAATGTCTTCACAGTACATCTAAATGGGGCCACTTTCTTCACAATACAAATGTCGCAGCTACTATTACTAGAAGTTTTCATTTCTATACAACTTAAAAGATACCACACCCTATTATTTCTCTCCACAACCGTTTTTGAGTACTCACTAATAACACATTAAGCAACGTAATCAGTAATTTTCCCCATCCCCCTCTCCTCCCAGTAAGAAAGTGCAGCACAGTATTTAATTAGAGCTTTGATCTGGACTTCTAAGGTATCTCCCCTCCCTCTGCTGTTCCACTAATAACCAGCTTCTGAGTTTCTTCCTCCATTTCCACATTTGTGCTTGTTGCTATCCTGAACGTACTTCCAAATGCTAGCCACTGTCCTCCCCGCACTCAGAGCTCCTCTAAAGCTCACTTGCCACACTGCCTAAAAGCATGGAGAACACTTTGAGAAATAACTGTTCTCTGATGTGTAATGGAACCAGTGTATACACCCATAAATAACCATGGAAACCACATCCCAAAGTTTCTATCCCTTCTCTCCCAGTGTCAATGTCTGCCTGCTTATGTTCTAGTATCAAATCTTAGGCTGTGACTTCTTTCAGTCAGAGAGTATGAGCTCAACGTCCTGGGCTTTGACTGGCCAAACTCCTTCAGAGGATCCTTGTAGCGAAGGTAAAACTTGTTCACTAAACATATAAATTAGCTGCCCTTCAATGAATTGGGCTTACCAGCGTGCAGTCACCTCCTGTAGTGCGGTGAGCTTCTTGTGAAGATGATGAATCTAGCTTTATGTTCTATTAATACTGCACACTTGAGGTACAAGAATCGGGACCTTATCTTTACCTGCACGCTTCTTGATGAGGGAAATGCTGCAATTAGGAATCTGTGTCTTGCCTTGCCTTTTCTTTTTAGTAGACGTGCCACTCGGGAGGTCTCTTCTCCCCTCGCCTTCCCTAGAAATCTTCTCCTGTTATTTCCTCCAGATTCCACAATACCCATGCCAGTGGTACCAAATCAAAAGGCATTAATGTAATTATGAAAGCTAACGTGCTGTGTACTAAGTACTGGAATGTTTTGAAATAATTCACTGAAATGGCTACCTCTTTATTATTATCAGCCACACTGACACTGGGGTACTCGGTTCAACTGTGATAATGTCTTCAATTAATAGTGCAGTAAACCGAGCACTAAAAGCTGAATGTATTTTACCTCTTTCTGCTGCCTTCAGTATCACAGGCCACTCTCTCAGCTGCTGCTTCTGCACCTAGTGGCACATGAACAATTTGTAACACATTTCTTGATTTAACATTCCAGCATGCTCTATTGCTGGAGGCAACTCTCTGAAATGAATTTCACTCAAGTGAATTTTATTTTTTTTATCACAGATATTGCAAAGCTTGACACTGTTTTTTCCTGCCAAATAAATTACAGTAACTGTTCCACCTCTGACTGTCAGGCTTCTTTCTAAAAGGGTATCATCTACCTTACTGCATTAAATAATCTGTAATAGCTACAGATCACTGTTATTTTCGTATCTTAACCTAATGATCCTGCCTCAGGTGGCAAAAATATGGGGACCTAAAAGCATCTTCCATTTAATAATCTCCTTTTAATGTACATCGTTGACAGAATGTCACGCAAAAATTGGGATAGCACTATTACTGAGAGCACTTACGTGGCCATTCATATTAAAATGAATGGAAGAGGGGCTAAAAGAGTCTATTTGAATCCTAGAATGAAAGTTTTACGAAGAAATGTTCTCTTTAATGTCTGACATTCATAATAGGCCAACCCAGATCCTAGGAATTATTAGTTTCCTATTTTAGCACTCATACCAGTAAGAACTGCTTACATTAGCTTCCAAGTGGAATGAGATTAGATGCCCTGAACTGGAATATTGACTGGCAGCAGAATACAGTACGTACATGCCCTATGTCCTCCTCAGCCACCTTCCATTTCACGAGGCAAGGCTGCCCTGTATTTAAGAGCATCGTGGAGGATTGTTCTTGCCACCTTTTCCCAAATCTTAAAATGACTGCTGTTGCCGCTTACCGAGGTCCACATACAGAAATAGCCAGTTACTTGTAGAAAACGGCAAGCGCTGAGCCCTTACAGTACTCGAAGAGCAGAGCAGGCAGCCTGCTGGCAGAGGGCGATTCTCCGATTCTCAGTGCAGAATGGGGCACTCACTGAGGGTCGCCCTGTGCCGGTTTGCACTCCGATCTCTAAAACAAGCATGGAAAATAGAGCCCTGGTTCATATTCTTAGACTTTACACTTCATTGGCAAAGGCATTGTGAATGTTCAGATTATTCAGAACTACAGGTGTATGAAAATGGCCCTCAGAGGGTCAATCCTGCCAGTATACATCCTAATATTTAACTATCTTACGCTGTACTCTCATTGTGCACTGTTCACAACCTGTTTGCTGATTCCAGTGTTTCAGGCTTGCATAGAGAAAAGCAGCAGCAGAATTTTGATAAATCACCTCGTGAAGTCAAGAGCTCATATTAACCTCCTATCCATACATGGAGACTTACACACGTGCTTAACCTTATATAGTGTTGAATACTCTCTTTGAAATCAGAGGGCCATTTACAATGCCTAAAATTAAACAAACACATAGACATATTTTTCCGGAAACCCATCCCTGTAAATCCTGTGTAATTGGGTAAAACATGTCTTATGCTTTTTAAAAGAAAAGTTACATGAAAATAACCTAAGTGAACTTTACAGGGAGAGGGGGAGAGGATCGTCACTGTTTAGAACGAAGCTGTCAGAGTTCCCAAACCATTACACATACGTAGTAGCCTCCCACGGCTACTTCATATTCTGTCTCAAATTAGTGGTGAACTAGTGAGAGCTGTCACAAGGGTCAGGCTGTCTCTCTTCCAGTGATTGGGTCACATGAAGAGATAAAACACATGAAATACTTTCCTCATGTTACTTTTCCAAGTGTGCAGCAGCCATGTTACTCCTTCATAAATGAATGCATTTCACAAATGGGAAGACAGCCGGTCTACATCACAAACGTATTTTACTAGCCCAACTTTGTCTGGTTTAATTTCTGTGCGAATGTCTCTTAGCTCCCAAAAGTGGGATATTTAACTGGTAGCCTTTCTATACATCTATCATAAAAGGAAGAAGATGCCATTCCAGTAGAAAAGCCTAAAGAAAACAAAACTGTTCTGATTTAAGGCTAAATTATTTTGAATGGAAAAAAAAGGAAGTGATTAGCTAATTATGAACAATGGGAAGACAAAAAACCAGCTATTAATTTATATACACCAAGAGAGTAATTTTGTAAACCAAAATCTGAAAAAAAGAAGTAAATTCCTTAGGTTGAGAGATACAGGAGTATCCTTTAAAATTTTATACATTTCAATCTTTCTGAAATAAAATGCCAAGGACTTAAGTTTTTTGTAGTATATCATATCTCAAAGTAAATTAAGTCAGTGTCTCATTCTCAAGCCTATTCTCATTGATTTCAGTGATGCTGCATCAGGCTTCAAAATAAAAGTAATGGTAGAAAGTCTGGATTACACCATCTTGCTACAAAAGGCTTTCATGCCATGCGGAAAAATGGAGTGAAGTAGTTTTGAAATCACTGAGGAACACGCCACTTATTTCTGCAGAATCTTACTTTCATATCTGGGTGCCTGGAAAGGATATCCACGTGCTTAGTCTATTATGGTGTATCAGTCATTGCTCCTTAGTCACCCATGGCAATTTGAAAAATTAACATTAAATTAATTTAAAATTTAAAATAGTTAAATATCTAAATGTATAAAGCAAGTTGGTTAATGGACCCAAAATCTCAGGATGAGTGTCCCAACTCTACAAGCTCTTCTGTGCTGTAATTTGGATTTCTGAATTAAAGTGAAAACATGAATTGTCTGCAAGCAGGCAGTTCCTGAAAAGGGCAACCTGAGTAATTTTTTTCCTCTATATGTCCAGGAATTCATGATATGTATCATCCACAAGTAAGATTCAGGGCTGGGAATACTCTTCAGCGACACGTAAGCCTCAACGCCGTGATCGGGGCTGAATTCCACGCAGGAAACCTGTCAGAGCCAGTGTGACACCCAGAGCCAGGCAGGGGCGGCTGGGTGCCTCCAGGCGAGCGGAGCAGCTGGGGTCTTGGACCACAGAAGGGCAAGACAAGCATTAGCCATACCGCCACACTTAATGAAGCACAGGAAGATCCCATGGGACCAAGATGTAGCACGAATAATTCGCACCTATCAGATAAGCTTTTATTCGAGATTTCAGTTGTACACGTATAGTTCAGCCGAGAAGCGGATCAATCCACTCGTCCACTTACGGTGATGTGGAACTGCTCCACAGAGGCAATTTCAGACCAAAGGCTGAATGTTGTTTCACTCTTTCTAGCTTCGTATCAGGCTGGCGGCAGCCAACAGCTACGAGTCTCTTCCAAGACACAGCAGAGTAATTCCGCAAGACAGCTACAGTTACAGTCTTCCCATATTTTTTGAAATACTTACTTACAGCTGTCCCTATTCATAGAGCAGATGTAGCAGCTTTCCAGTAGGAAAATGATGATCTTATTCCTTGAATAAGCATTCTGCCTTATCGAGTGACGTTCATAGGTTACTTTTTTTTTTCTGTTCTTCTTGGATAAAATACTAGCAGTACATATGTGTGGAGGTAAGTCTTCTCCACACCAAACTAATTAGGCAATATAAGCAGTACAGAAAAACCCTGTATAAACAGGAGGAGGAAATGCTAACTTGTACTAGTACTCCAGCTCCTTTCTAAGAGCTTGAATTGAAGTAAGTATTGAGGACATAAAAGAACTTTAAAAAAACTGGGCAGATTTTATTTATATTGAAATATATGATCATGAAATAGCAAGGAAAAGATATGGTTTTATTATGCAATCAAACATAAGCATGGTAAGAAATAGAAACTTCATGAATAATACTTAGGTGAGGATTAAATACAACTATAATTAAAAACTAATAACAACAAAAAAATCTAGGAATGACTCTAGGATGACTCTAGAATGATTCTAGGAGATATACTGCTTTTATAGCAACATTTGTTCATTGATGAAATAGCATAAAAATTTCAGCCACGGCAATATGCCTATACTTGGTTGAGATCTATAGATCTTAGTACTATTTACAGATGCCAAACCCAATAATTTTTGAAGACTATGTCTCCATGTTCTCATTTTATTTTTTAAATTAATCCATCCTTAAAGCCAGTATTCCTTTGTATTTATACTGTACCTATGACTATAGTCTCACAAAATTATATCAAATATCTCTCAAAATAAGCAGAGGGAGGTTATTATTTTTATGTTTAAAATGGTGATTTAGAGGTTAGATTTCCTCTAGAGAAAAGCAGCCTGCCTAGGGAATGTCCTTACCAACAAAACCATGGCAAACATATATTCTCTGTATTGCTCTTAATTGTTTTAGATGTCTCTTCACAGCTGTGCAATTGTTTTAGACTGTTAATATTTTAAAGGTTAAAATCAATGAAAAGCAAGATATTTCATTAGGAGTCACCGTAAAAATGATAAACTAATATTTTATAATTATATTGTCACAAATTACTAGGCAATTCTTCTCACTATTTTTCCAGCTTTCCATGGACAGATGTGGAAGCAACAATCAGAATCTCACAAACCTACATATGAATCATCCTGGCCCTTTTCCTACGGGAGGAAGAATGCTTTTATTTCTGAGGAATAGAATCTAATTTATTGAGGGCATGAAGAGCAAAAGGGCTTTTAAAGCATAATTTATCTTGTTTGTTAATTGTTGCATGCTTCAGTCTACAAGGGCTGAGGGTATTGTTCTGCTTTTAAAAGAACGCTCATAATCGCTGATAGTTTAGGGAAAAAAAAACATCAGGCATTCATAGGTATATTTTAATACCTTTCAAGTATTCTATAGCTGCTTATTTAAAACAAAGGTTTACAATTCAGCTGTAACTTCTAGAAAATTGTGAAACTAACATTCTTCCTAGCAACAAAAAGGTGTGCTGGATCATAACACCTGTAGAAGAGGTAAATAAAAAAAGGTTTAATTTTTTTAAACTTCCATGAAAATACTTCTTTAGGTCAACTGTAACAACAGGGGTTTTAAGTTAATTTTCAATTTTTTACTTTTAAAAATTTTTACTGAGTGAAACACCATTTATTCTTCAATTGAAGATTTAAAACTTCATTGAGCATTTCATACAGAGAATGCTGAAATAAGATGTTTCAACTACTATTCAACTTTAAAAAAATTTAAATGATAAATCGGCCAAATCCATTCTTTTCTACAAAATTTATTTCAGTACCTCTGTGTTTTGCGTCAGAAAACTGTCAGCCCACTGCACCAGGAGTGGGTAGCTACAGAGTTCTGAGGTTGCAAGCTCAAAACCCTGTAAGATAATGCCATGCTGTGGAAGTTGTTAAACAGCAAATATACTTGCTAAAAAAGGTGGTGCCATTTTGTTTGAAGCCAGCTTGTGTTTAACATTGCACATTCTATTTTGTAAAATGCCTCAGAGAGGCACCCACTGCTGTGGGTGCACCTGGATGAGCCCCAGGTTCAGATCAGGAGTGCTCTTTGGAAGCAAATCTCCCAGTTGTCCGTGCTTACTGGGCATGAGTTTGTGTACTGCTGAACAGTATCAAAATGCATGAACTGGGTTTCTTTAGGGTGACATAAAACTGAAGATGCATTCTAGGAGCGCACATAACATACTCCAACTGCAAACAGGCATTCAAGCCATGGGGCAAGGCCAGAGTCAGTCCAAATTTTAAAAATCCCCTGCAATGGTTGTAGATGTCAGGTCCCCAGCTCCCAATTGCTTCACTGCCCCAATGCCGCTGGTTGATGATACTTGCTAACATAGACAGAGCTTCTAAGCCTGGAGATAATCAAAGGTGGACTGACTTTAAATATTTTCCTAAGAGACTGCAGGAAGCAAGTTAAAAAAGTCCGACTATTACTGACAGCTGGTTATTTTCTGCAAAATGTACAATACAAAAGTAGATAACCACCATCTCCTAGGTTCTGAAAATGAAGATTTCTCTTTTACATTATTGAAAAATAGAACTTAAACCATTATCAAACCAAGTCCTCACTGATCCATCACTTCTCCATTTAGGAATAAGAGTTGACTGGAATTTAGTAGGGCTTATGACTTAGCAGCCTGTCCTCAGATTACAACAGTGGTAACTGCAGTCACGGGATTTTAACAACCCAACCTGAGACAGCATAAAATCTTTTATATCCCTTACCGAGATATAAAGATCAGTTACTTACTATCACCTCTGGGTTTTCACGCTGGCATAAAAAGCAGCAGATTGTAAAGCTACAGGGAACCACCTTTAACAATAAAGCCATTTAAGAGCTGGAAGTAGGCATTGTCACAGCACTGTTTTAAGAACCAATAAACCACAAAGATTAAATAAAAATCTAGTATCACCAAAGCCGGTGATATCACCTCCGTGCTGGAACAGATCTTAACGACGACTTGCTTCTATGGCAAACACAGGCTGTCTCAGAAGGTGTAAAGACAAGGCATCCTGAGCTGTGGCTATAGATTCCTTCCACGACACAAACTGCTGAGCAATCACGACGCTGCTTCACAATGACGGACACAGATTAATTACAGCAATTATAACTCATCAAGGAAATACCGTGCCTGTTTGCTCTTGTTGTTTCATCTCTGACTTTGTAAGTGACGACAAGATAATTTAAGCAGTCACAAAGCCTAGCGTAATACATATTTTCATCAATCAGTCGCTGCCCCGCCGATAATTTATGCTGATAGGAAACACACCCCTGAACATTAAAAATCATAGCATTTCGGCAACGATACCAGGTGAAACCACTCTTCTGGGCTCTAGCTAACGACAACACCGTTTGCCACTACTGCAATGCTTGCTTAAACACACGGGTCGTTACAAGACGACGAAAACCGCTCATTCCGTCAGCGCGAAGAACAAAACGGGCTTTTTCCCGCGGACGCCGCGCCGGTGCTGCTGCACC
>NW_009194080.1:0-25653 GCF_000690835.1 Fulmarus glacialis
TGCCGGGGGGACGGTGCCCGGGGGACGGTGCCCGGGGACGGTCTGTGCGTGGCCTGGCGAGGGCTGCTGCTGCTGCGGGGACCGAAGGGGGTTGCGGACACCCCGCCTTTGCAAGATGAGGTGTTCAGCAAGCGAGAAGCGCGGCGTGCATGTCACGGTAGCTCTCACTGGGCCTGGGTTGGCAAACACACTGTGTTTCACTTCATCAAGAACGTGTCTCGAGATAATTTAGATTTGTCTTAATGTATCAGGCCCCTGAGGTGGTGATGTTAGAGCCAATATCTGTCCTGTCACAGTAACCCTCCTGCACAGGAGATAATGCAAGGCATAAAGTGTGTGCTAGATACAAGCTCATGCTCAAGACACTTTTGTTCTTCAGCTTGTGGAGACACATGTACTCAAAATTATTTGGATGGGGAAAAATGGGAGAATTTCCCATGAAATGGGCAAAAAGGGTACTATGAACCTTTCCAAACAACTGTTCTGGGAGGGAAAGCGAAGGGGGCAATCCCGTGCCAGGAGGTCCCCACTGTCTCTCCCCAGCATGGCGTGCGGGAGGAAGTACAAGATAATTTACCTCTCAGTTTATGGTGCGTGTTCCTCTGTAACGGGTTTGCGTAGCTCAGACTCTCATTTGCTTTTTGTCTTGTGGATTCCTCACAGCGTTGGTCCTTTTTCTGCTTGTTACTCTCTTTCTGTCCAAGGGGTATTTTCTGGCTTCAGCTAAGGTTAAGGATAACTGTGTGGGGGCACAGATATCAAACTGTTGAGATTACAAGCCCAAAGAATTAGGGTTTTACTGGTAAATCCAAACCTTCTTCAGGAAAAAAAATGCAAGTCCCGGAAAAAGGGTTTTGATCTGTCTTATTTCCCTGCTGACAGCTCCACACCTGCCCTTTTCTCTGAGATTGCCACTTCTCCTAGACACTGGCAGAGAACAAAAGCTATTGTATCTTACCCCACACTGACAGAGCATTTTGGCATTAGGAAATCTCTCCTGGTCTGGCAGCAGTGAATTTGAGCCTTGGCAAGGATGTAGCCTGCCAGTTCTTACCTGTCAAGTGACAGCTCAGCTTTGATGCTGCCTTTAGCTGAGTGAGCGGGGGATCAGGATGGCATTTTCCCCACAGTAGGATCTCTCATAGCACCAATGCCCTTTTAATCATTTCTCAAACCCATCATACTTTGAGCAAAAGTGACAGATCCAAGCCCATCTGCATTAATAAGAGCATGCATTCAGCTGGAGCAAAGGAAGCAAATGGTGTAAACTGCACTACAACAGCTATGTTTTTGATGTGTTTAAATGTGGCAGGGAGTTCACATTAAACGCACAGGTTCTCTTGGAGCAGTGCTTTTGCCAGAGCTCTGCAGAGAGCTCTGCCTGCAGCCTAATCTGCAAAGTCCCAGCTCTACTCCTCAAACCCGGTCTGACAGGAGAAAACCTTTTTTGACCTGTTGCATGCAACAGCTTGGCAAATAAGCAGCTTCATGTTTCAGAGGTACCCAGGAAAGCTGCGCTGGGACTAAGCTTTTCAAATTTCCCATCAGAAAGCGGTGGTGATAAATCACTTCCAGACGCAGTAACAAGGTGCTGGAAGGACGGGGCAGTCCCTCGGTGTGCGCAGCTGCCTGCTGAGAGCCTGGGGTGGCTGTGAGCCCTCTCCTGTCGGAACCCCACCGGGGAGGAGTTAGTCTTCATAAAACTGCTCCGTATGCCTGCGGCAGCCTTTCCGCCGTCTGCTTTCCCCTTCTCGGGCAGCCCCCTCTCAGGGGTCTTGCTGACTGATAGCAATGCCCAGAGGGGTGTTAGGGCTGCAAGAGTTTGTCGTGATGTGCCCGGCTAGGAAGGGCATCCCCGGACAGAGGTGTGAAACCTGGGCAGGCTCCTGCCTGGTCCTGCCCACCCCTCTTGGTCACTGCAAAGGGAAACCAAAGGCCACTCTGCTCTGCCATAGATGGTTATTGTCTTCTCGCCAACCCAGCTTCTTGTCATAAAAATGACCAAATAAATCGTTAGAAATCATTTAATTAAGCCCACCATGAGGGGATGGGGTAAGGAACAGACATTTGCATCCTGGACACAATCTTGTTCCCAAGGGTTATATTAACTGATTTGCTCAGGCTCTTGTTTGAAACACTCCTGTTCCCTCCTTATTTTTAGTCAAGTTCACGCTTTCTGCCCATTTCTCTCTTTCTTCCTTTCCCTCTCTCTCTTTCTCTTTCCCCCTCTCTCTCCTTCCATCTATCAAAGCCGCTGGGACTTCCAGCTCATCAGCTTTGATAGAGCATTCACCGAATTCTGAAGCTGATCCAGCCAGCAAACAAATTAGAGACACTTAGATTTTCTAACTTGCTGTTGCTTTTGGGCGAGGAAAGACAGGGCTTTTTGACATCCAATTTTTAATACATTTATGTAACGCACCAAACGTGTCTTTTCCTGATTTAGCTTAACTAGTGGAAATTTTTCCCCAGCCATATGAGAGCTGCTCTGTGTTCAAAGGATGCGCGATAAAGCACAGACTCATTAACGTGTTGGTGATCCATAGATCTGACAAGGACTGAGTTTGTAAATGTCATCTTTTTATTTTCTCCCTTTCTTTGCCCCTTTAAAAAACATTGCAGCACACCCCTCCGGTTTCAGCATAGTGATTTGCAGTAAACCAAGAGCTAAGGTTTGGCAGCTTAACAGGAGAAGGCAATGAAGAGAGGCTGTGATGGATAGGGCCCCAGGGAAGGCAGGTCTGCAGAGGAGAAGCAGGGGAAGCCGCTCTCGGGGCTGCAGCCCTGCCGTAGGCACATTGTCCCCACTCTGCCTGTGACCCCTTGCTCTTGCCCAATCCTAGGTTAGTCACTGTTTAGCTAAAGGCTCTGCTGGTGTCCTGAGACAGAGCAGTGGAAGTGACGGGGGTGTCTAATTGGTATGTTGATGAGATACAGATGAGTTACCAGCCAATAGCTCTGAGACCCTCCGTAATCCCCATCACATCAAACCTTTTTAACTTAGAAGCGGCTAATCAGTCTCAATGGGGCTTGTTCCTCTTTAGCTGTTGCCCCCAGCAAGAGTTCAGGGACAGATCCTGCCAAAAGCTGAATGTCTTTTGCCCCCCAGGACCCAGCGAACTCTGTGTGTGCCACCATCAGGTCCTGCCTGGGCTATGCCAGGTGCCAGTGCTGTGGTCTGAAGGGGACGTCTGGGCAGGAAGGGTGTCACGGGGGTTGCCGCGTGGCCTCGGGTGGGTTGTGTGTGTGTCTTGTGGTTCTACAGGTTTTAATAGTTGGTGCTTTCTGTGTCCCATGCTAACTTCTTTGGAGGAAGCTTTTGCCTGCTTGCCTTGCTGGCATCAGTCTTGCAGTAGTGTTCTTCAGGAGTGCCAACCACGTGGCAGACCTGTGCAGTGTCCTCTAAGGGCTTTCCTTCGTTTGCTTTATTCCCTTTTCCTCTCCAGATGCCCTGAATTCCCTCCCCTTCGGGCCAATGCAGGCACCATGTACCAAGTACCTACTTAAACGGATCTCCTCCTGGCAGAGTCTCTTTCCCGTTAGTGCCGACAAGGCTCTCCAAACGCAGACTTGATGAGAGATGATAGCATTTTGCACTCCTTCCTTTTCCTGGGGACACGGAGGAAGGCGAGGTGATGGATGCAATCTGTAGGACAGTGCTTGCTAATCAGAGCCCAGAAGGTATCTGGGTTTGTTGCAGTGGCGGTCTCCTGCCTGTTTTAAGAGACCCGTATTCAGGGCTGGCTTCACCTTAATTTTTAGCTGGGGAGTGGGGGTGGTAAGTACCTGTGGTGCCTCTGAAACTTATGGAGAGGTCTTGCCATGTCATCTCTCGCTGCCATCAGCTGCCATTCCGGCCTGCGGGGCACTGAGCAGAAGACTTCATTAAAATCATTAGCTTGAGTGGTATTTTGTCATCTCGCGCTATAAGGAGCTTGAAAGCCCAGGCTTTGCTAACGTGGCTGCATCTGAACGGAGGAGCTGAAGGAGGAGCGAACTGGGAATGCCCCACTTGCATTGTGTTAGCCACTGGTGATTTTCTACGGAGATGTGAAATCTTTAAGTGTCACCGATCCAAATAACGCCTTTTGCAGAGCAGCTAATTTGAGGGACCTTGCCTGCCTGTGGGGATGGGGCAGTGTCACGAGCAATGGCACTTCCTTGCTTATTCCAGGCTCAAGGCTCTGTGGGCTGGTTCGCACTGAAACTGTGTGTTTGCTCCCTGCCTATAACAAGGACATATAATAAGACAGACCTCCTGCCTCGAGACGCTTGCAGGCGTTGCAGGCAGCACAGGCAGAGCAGGGCTGGCTCTCCCTCCGGAGGAGGCAGGGGGGTGCAGAGATGACACCGTGGGGGTCTGCAGTGGGACCACACAGCATGAGGACATGGAGGGAACTTTCTCCATCGAGGCCATGGGCTGTCACCTGCCACGAGGATGTACCATCTCTCTTGCAAAGGTATCGAGCTCCGACTTGCAACCAGGTGGTTGTGTTGCCTTCGCTCCTTTTCTGGGAAAGGTATGCCGTCACTTCAGCTCCTCTGATCATTAGAAACCCTCTTCTAATTTTCAGCCTGTGTATTTCTCGCTCCTTTATATCTATTTATTTTTGTGCCAACGCTATCACTTTAGCTTCAAAAACTGTTCTACCTCTTTGCTGTGGACCTCCTCCACCTGGTGTATTTATACAGACCAATCATATCCACTACTAAAAAATCCCGAGTCCTAAAAACTCTTAAAGTCCTAGTCCAGAGCCTTAACAACAGGATCATCTTATTCATGTCCATGTAGAGCATTTGATTGTTTTCTAACACATTTTGCAGATGAATATGTTTGCTGTTTTTCAGAGGCTCTTTATACGTAGATAGAGATGATTAAAATCACCTTGACATCCATCTTGCAAGAGAGGGAGAGATCTGAGGATCCCAGACAGCTTCTGACACATTACACTTCAGAAACAGCGAACAGCGTGAGGAGTCAATTAGTGGCTTTATCATCTGGGAGGGGGACAGTGGTGAGCTGGTACAAGGCAGGATGGGGTGGAAGTACCCCGGCACATGGGAGTGTTTGGCTTTGGTGCTGTGTTAAAAGCAAGGTCAAACCCACTGCGCAGTCAGAGGAGGAGGCAGTCAATTAGTCTCAGTATGCCAGCAGGGGAGGGACAAATTTGAGAACAGTGAGGGCTGTTAAAATTAAAGTTAATCTGTCACTAATCTCTGGTTGTGAAATCTGGGAGAAAAAAAATTAGGCAATGTTTATGACTGATGACTCTCTTAGAGAAGCAATTGCTGCAGAGGGTCTGTTGTTTAGCAATCACAGCCGGAGGCAAGCACCTTTGTGCAGATTTGAGGAATACAGCCAGGATAAATCCATCCCATCACACCGATGCAGACCCTGCGCAGGCCGGTTAAAGCTGTGCTTCAAGGACGTGGTAAATCTCCCAATTTGGGACTGTTGTTCCCAGAGATGAGTCCTGCACTACAGTGTCACCGTGATGCTATGAGCTTGGTGGTAGTTAAGCCATGACAAGTTGTCAAGAGAACAGGATGCCCACGATCTGCTCCCAGCCTGCTCTGGTACACCGTCACTGTGCCTCCATCTCCCCGTCTGTCAGGTGAGGCTAATAACCCCCCAGGGCCTCTCCTGTTGGTGGGGAGCCTCCAAGAGTTAATGCTTCCAACACATTTGGAGGTCCTTGCCGTGACAGGTGCTTTTAGCAGAGCATTGTTGATGTTGGAGAAGGGGCTGGGCTGACAGCTCGGAGGAATAATCTCTGTTGTGTTATCCGCAGAGTAAACAAGCCCCCCCCAGGGACTCAGCTGGCTCTGCCTGCACTGCTGCATGCCGGTGCCTCGACTCCAGCCAGGGAGGAGAGCAGACGTGCACGTGACTGTCCTTTGCTCTCCCTGCCTGCTTTCCTTCTGCAGAGCCGTCGAGTGTAAGCTGTCCTGTGTGAATTCCCACTGCTCCTCATGCCCAGTGATGAGGAGACTGGATGCGGGGCTCCTCGCAGGTGGCCACTTTTGTAATGGCTTGTCAGTCGCTTGGGCTGGATTTGCACCGACAGCCAGGAGAAGAAAGGATTTGGCCCTTTCCTCAACATCTAGAGCGATTCAGTCTGCCGACAGCGTAGCAGCATGGCGTTTCAGGTCGTGTTTGGCTCAGATGCACGAGCTGGGAAGTGACTCTGAAGTCCTCGAGCCATCAGTCATGCCAGAGGCAAAGCGCTGCCAAGAAAAGCGACTGAGTGCGTGGAGTCAATCCTGGGGTGGTGTAAATCAGCATGCCTCCCATTCATTTCTGTGGCGGTGCACCTGCCTGGCCCATAGCTCTGCATCGCCTTCTACCTACCTCTTTGAACATAATAAGATTACTCTTTGACGGAAGAGAAATCGATTTGTTCCTACCACCCTGACAACCGTAGCACAGCGAAAGGATAACCTGCCTTAGACCGAGAGCGCCCGAGACAGCTCGTGTCAGCGCGAGGGAACCGGGAATGGATTTGTTCTGGCACCATGGCTACAGAGGACCCATGAAGACACCCTACACTACCTCGCAGGGTCGCAGCAGCTCGCTTCAGTGGTGTCAGAGGACTTAGGCTGTGGCCAGCAATCCAGCATGCAGAGGGCTGGGACCTGACGGGGGCAGACAGGCTTTGCAGGAGAAAAAGGAGAGAGAAGGGGTCTCGGAGGGAGCTGGCCTCCCTCAGCCGTCTGTCTATCCATGAGAAAAAACAGAGACTTTTCTTTCTCTCATAAGAGAGCGAGAGCCTAATTTGCATGCTCTGAGCGAGCTGCTGGAGGTGCTGAACTCCCTGCCCTGAGCTCTGAGGGAGGGAGATTAGGCTCTTGAAGTTAAAATTAGGTTTTGTTGAACATTCCTTCCCCTGGCTGAAGGCAGCAGCTGGTTGCCTTGCGTCACAGCTGAGTCACAATGTTCTCCTGAGCACTGGGGGACTGGTCCCCACCACCGGTGGTGGGAATTAGGTTTGGTGCAGTGACACTGATGCTTGGATGGGTGAATTAGGCTGTCTATGGAGCTATTGGGTGTGATGAGCTTGAATCAAAGGGTTTGGAAGAACTTAATCATAGTAGTTGGCATCCATTATAGCAGATAGAGGAGATGAGTCACGGTGCAGCACCGCTGAGAACGTGGCTTCATTTCACCACCTGCCGCCAAGGTGGAGCTGCTCGTCAGGGCTGGAAGGCGTCCGCCCCACGTCAGTGCTGCTGCTCTGGTGATTGCGAGGGAAGCCGCGATGCTGTCATACTCCCTGTGAAGTGGTTTTTCCCTCCAAGGAACTGACAGTGGCCTCTACCAGCCTTAAGTAATGGCAGTGACGCTCACAGGAGGACAGCAGGAGGTTTTGCTTGCTTTCAGGCAGGTGAAACCTTTGTTCAAAGTTACAGAGACAGCGTAAGGCAGGACAGCAGTTGGAGGCAGGAACCCCGTCTCCCCATTTCTGGGCTTTCACTGTGAAATCATGAGATTTCAGCACTTCCTGAAGTTTTTCCGACCTGTGTCTGTAACACATGGCACCCGTCTGAAGAGCTCAGTGTCATCAAGACCCTGCAGTGCGTGCTGATGGTTGGGTCTCACTGCGGGATGGTGCAGCTGGGCCAAACCCCAGCTATAGCATCGCCTTTCTGGCAGCCTCCCGTGGGGAAAATCTGTGCCCTGTTCCCTTTAGGAGTTGACCTCCAGAGAACTGAGGAAGTGAAGGGGTCTGCCAAAATGCATGAGGTTGAGAGCGACAACCAAGTCTTCGTCCTGTGGCCGTGACCTAGCTGCCGTGCCTTAGCGTGAGGGACGGCAGGGGCTCCCAGCCACACCGCGCTGGGAGGGACGAGCTTGCAGATTTGGCTGCGTGGGGGTTGCTGGGTAAGATGGACCCGTCTTGGTGGCATCAGGGGACAAAGCAGAAGGCTGCTTGGCTGACGCGAGCCCCGGGGAGCTGCCCACCGCACAGCTCTCTCCTGGTGCAGGGCTTTGCCGCAGCTGCAGGGAGGATGCGTGGGAAGGCAGCGCCCGCCGTGAATGAGGGCAGGTTTTTGGCATTGTCACGTAGGTGGGGGTGTGCCGGGGCTGTGCACCAGTGGGTTAATCTCTCTGCTGGCCTGTTGGAAGGGTGCATTGTAAAGGTAATGGAGCATTCATAAATGCCTCTTCCAGGGCCAGCTTGATGGTGGTCAGTCACAGGAGCCATATGGTGGGTGCGTACAAGTAATTTGCCCTGTAAGTTCCCTTATTGTGCTGTTTATCTCTCCAGATTGGCCACTGGCACGTTTCTGAAGGACTCAGCATGGACAACAGGATCTTCTCCTCCAACATATCAGACAGTCTGTTCAACACCACACTCATTGTCACCACCATCCTGGTAAGTGAGGGGGTCACCTACAGTTCCCATTAGCTCTTCGCCAGCCTAACGCTTAGGGGTGTCAATCAGCTAGAATATTATTCCCTCTTCCTACCCCCCTCGGCCCCCAGCATGCAGCATCGCACACTGATTTCATAAAGGACAGACGATCAAATCTCTAATTACAGCACTGAGGACAATTCATGACAGTGTAATTAAACTCAAGTTGATGTTTCATATGGAAATGATATTTGATGAGTTCAGAAGCAGCTGGGGAGAGGGCTGGGATGGGGATAAGTTGCCATTTTACATTCATCTCTGAATGATGTTCTTGTTTTGCCTACAGCTGGTAAGTTGGAAGGGATAGTTGTCCCTTCTACCCATAAAATTACTGAAATTGGCCAAGATGGGTACAACTTTTATGAACCAAGACTTCACATCTACAGCCTCCTCTGTCTTTATTCAAGAAATTCCCCTTCCAGGTGTTGCTTGTCCCATGATTTTTTCGAGAGCCTCTGCTCCTTCCTTGAAGACACTCAAAATCCTGAAGAACTCTGGGCGCTATTTCCTCATGTCCCACAAAGTTTGTTGAAAAGGGGGACAAACTGGAGAAGTGGCTATATGCCAGGAGAGGCTGGGATCTATATGTCTTTCCAATAACTCGGAGCAGTCACTGGACTGCTCTGGCCTGTGCAGAAACAGCCCCCAAAGCATGATCCCTTAGCTCTGCTTCATATCCTAAACTGGGATTTATCCACTGCACCTCCAGCACATCCCTGACACAGCAGGGCCCGATGAATACCAGTGTAGAAACAGCTCTGCTAGCTTTACACCACTTTGGGTTTCCAAGTGATCAAACCAGCTTTCCGTATCTCTTATACCCTTGCCGAGAGGGATATATCGGGATGGGAGGTTGGCTTGGGTGCCCCTTATCAGATTCTCTGCCGTCCCGGTGCTGCCAGGGAGCCCACTGCCCTCTCTGCCCCGTGCTCGGCGCCATGCTGGTGGGATGCCTCGGCTAAGATGGGAATGACAGCTGCCCAGTTTCAATGCAGGAAAACCCTTACTTAATGCTGAAGTGGAACCATCAGGAGCTGGAAGGCAACGACCGCTACGAGGGCTTCTGTGTGGACATGCTGAAGGAGCTGGCAGAGATCCTGCGTTTCAACTATAAGATCCACCTCGTTGGCGATGGTGTGTATGGAGTCCCTGAGGCAAACGGCACGTGGACAGGGATGGTCGGGGAGCTGATTGCTCGGGTGAGTGAGTTAGCGGCTCCTTTTAACTGTGCTCTAGTGGGACTTGGCAATGAAAAGCCCTGATGCTTTATTAAGTGCTCTGGGATGATAAGGGTGGATGGGGGTTTTAGTCCACTTGTGAGACTTTGACCAGAAGATCTCTTTAATATGTTCTCCCAATGGCAAATGTATTTGTTGTGTCGATGGGACAGCGTGCGAAGTAGCGCAGGAGTTAGGGCCCCTGGTGCTCTCAGGGGTGCTCGCTTTGTGGGAAGGGAGGCCTGGACTCTGGGCTCCCTGCGTAAGAGCTTGATACGGAATGGATTACTTTTTTTCCCAGTGGAAAAATTAATGAAAGCTTGAAACAGGAAAATACGCAGGCTCTGGTGGGGGTTGGTAGAAGCTGAAGAAAACTTACGGAAACACGCTGTTTGGGAGGGAAGCAAGAATCACATTTCTACCCAGAAAAGTTTTGGCAGATTCATTTGAGCTCCTTGATTTTGAGTATTGTTTTTGGAGAGGAACATTTTTTTGTTTGCTTGAAGTGCGCGGATCGAGATTTTTTCATGGCTCTGCTTCGCCATGTTGTTGCACAGCAGCTAGACTGAAAGCTGAATGCCTTTGATGGTTTGACAAGACTTTTGTGTATGTGTGTGCTCAGTCAGCCTGTACCCCCCCTCCCTGCTTTTTGTTTTCCTCCGCAGCTAAAGGTAGTCCTTCCCCAGGGACCCTGAAGCTTAAATACAGTTCATGAAATGCTCTGAGATCCTTAGTAAAATAGGCTTAGCCGAAGCTAACATTGATTGATGTTATTTAAAGCAATACTTCCTCGCTCACCGATTTCTACCCTGCCTTGTTATTACCGAAGCGCCTGTGAGAACCCAGCGACAGTTTCTCAGCTGGTGGCAAATCTGCAGTGAGGTGTGTTTATGATAATCCACGGCACTGTGTGAGAGGAGCCCCTGAGCCACCCCACCATTATCCTCACAACAGTGGCACATCCTGCACAGCGGAGGAACGAGGGCGAATCCATCCCCTGGGGCTCCAGGCAGGGCTGTGGGGCTCCTGCCACAGCTTTCCTCCCAGCTGCGGGAGACGAGCGAGCATCTCTAGAAAATGCCCTCCGCATCTGTCTGCTGCTTCCCCGGGTGGCGAAGGGGACCTGGCTGACACTCATCCTACCCTCCTTAGGAGCTTCGGCTGAGTGTCTGAAGTCAGGTGGGACAACCCTAGGTCTAAAAGACTTGCTGAGGGGCAGGGGCAGGGCACAATACGGCCTGGAGATCCCTCCTGAACTAGTCTCCTGGGTCACCCTTCCCTGGTTGAGCAATAGCTCTTGATGCCAGCTGAGATCCCACCTCCGTCTGCTTCTTCTAAAGAGCCTTCTGTACAGTTGTTTGCAAATGCTCTGGGCTATTGGCATAGTTTTTATACATCTCTCTCTCTCTCTGTGTACGTATATATACACGCACACACACGCACACACACACACTTACAGTTCTGCAATATTTCTTTTGGGAGGCAAGAAGGAAGGCACAGAGAGCAGCGTGTGATTATGCAAACAAAGGAAGGGAATAGCCGTCAAATTTTTGGCCTACTAACCTTGGCAGTGCCTCCCCATTAAATGCGAGCTTCTGGAGGGTGGTTTTTCTTTAGTGATAAGTGTTTTAACTTCATCTTCACATAGAAACCATTTGTTTCTTCTGCAGCTCGAGCCTTGTTTAGGAGGATTTTTACTTCTGCTTCACAGTACAGAGCGGGCAAAGCCTGTGTGAGGCTGAATCAAAAATTGGAGAAGAGAAAAAAGCTTTCTCTGCTTTGTTCCTTCTAGGCCTTTTAGAGTCTTTATAATGGTTTCAGCAAGTTTTTGATCAGTCCCAGGGACTGGCACTTTGGATCAGGTCAGCCAGGGCAGATCTGGCCGTGTGCATGCTGTTGTGTTTATTCAGGGCTGCTTGGGACGTTGCTTTCTGAGGTCAGAATCAAAAATTGGAGAAGAGAAAAAAGCTTTCTCTGCTTTGTTCCTTCTAGGCCTTTTAGAGTCTTTATAATGGTTTCAGCAAGTTTTTGATCAGTCCCAGGGACTGGCACTTTGGATCAGGTCAGCCAGGGCAGATCTGGCCGTGTGCATGCTGTTGTGTTTATTCAGGGCTGCTTGGGACGTTGCTTTCTGAGGTCATTTCAGAGCCCAAGGGGTTCCTCTCCTTCCTTGACAGTCAGCCCCCAAGGAGCTTTGTCCTCGGTTCCAGCCCCTTGTTCATCCCCTATACCGCTTCAGGACCACTCGAAGCAGAAGAGCCGAAAGATCCTATGTTGGGCACATGCGTTCCTCTTTCAGTGGCTTTATTCCTTGGGCACTTTTCTCCATACAGCCTTTAGCACAGAAAGGGCATTAGTTGGGACACAAACCTGTCACGCAGGTTAAAACTTCCCAAATCCTACCGAAAATAAAAGCTCTGTGCCTGTCTCTTTGTGCAATGCTGTATTATTGTAGGAAACTGATTCCTTCTTGACCCTGATCAGCCGTCAGAAAGTGAGGTTTGACTCACATGCACTTAGTGTGCAGGACCAGAAAATTATCCAGCTCCGTGCAATACCTTTCCAGCATTTTTTTTTGCCTCTGTAATTCCCCTGTGGCACTGAATCTCTTCAGAGCAACTATAGGCTATATGGGAAAAGTGTTTCATTTTATTGCTCCTAAATTAACCAGCTATTGATTTATTCTTAAGTGCTGAAAATTCTATTACAGCTAATTGTGCACTATGATATGATTGAGAAGAATGCTATATAAACATAAATTTGTTGTTGACCCAAATTCACCAGTACATATCTTATCGACCTGCTCACAAAACTAATTAAGAGCTAAGGAAGAGGGGGACCGGGATGGCTTGGGGGATTAGTGGAAGAGCTGTAGAGATTCCTGTGTTTAGGTCAGCAGTCTGACTCGTTGTCAGATCAGGAAACCTGTAAACTTTGTGATCAGCCGATGGAGATTTGGCTTGGGAGAAATCACTGGGAAGGACTCGAGCCCGTTCCTTAGTGAAAGATGTCACAAACTCAGAAAACGCCGAGCTAATTGGTCCCTCTGTGCATGCAGGGCAGGGAGGCTGAACACCCTGCTCGTTCCTTGAGTGAGCAGAGGAGTAAAGCCGCTCTCCGGCTGGGGCAGATCTCCTTGACGTCTCTGGCACAGACAACTGCTGGCTCCAGCGGTTGGGCTAACACCGTACGCGTGCTATCCGTAACAAGCAAACAAGGGGGAACAGCAAATCTTCCCATCTTCTATTTTTTGGCATCAGAGCCTTAGGGGACAATAGGGCTGGAAGAATTACGTCTTGCTCCTTCCCGCTGCAGTACAGTCTCTGGCTCAGAGTCCCTGACGGTTGTCTGGTCTTCCCTTTCTCTCTCTCTCCAGTACGTCCTCGAGCTGAAATGAATTCACTAGTCTGATACAAGCCAATGAATGTATTTTCAAGGCAACGTGACAGCTTTCTCCTTGTTCTGCCACGCCTGTATTTGCTGTCTTGGTGGCGTAGTGCCGTGGTGGCTGTGCTCAGCGCCTGTACATCGGCTCACAGCGAGCTGTTGGTGCTCGGCTCCCTTGCTCCTCCCTGAGGAGATGGGCTTGTGTCAGCAACAGTTCCTGAATTTACCCGTCTCGGGAATGCCCCCGGAGAATAGAGCTGAGCTAAGAAGAGATGGTGTGGTTTGGTTTTGCCAGGAAGCTTTGTTGGCAGGAATCCGACGCTGCAGTTTTGCTATAAGGCCCCTGAGAAACTTCCCCCTGAGGCAGCTGGGATCAGTACCCTGGCTGGCTGGGTACCAGCGCAAGGTGACGGTCCCCTCCGCAGAGGACCCGGCCCCCTCACCTGCGGCAGGGTGCAGGGGATGGGGACGACAAAGCAGCCCCAGCAGGAGCACGCTCCGTGCAGACTGACCATGTGTTTTGTGCAGCTTGTATCAGCTGCCCAAGCTTCCTTCGGCATTGTTTAAATAACGTACCACGTTTGGTGATGGTAACACAGCGGATCCGTGAGCGCTTCCAGGGCAAGCGTATTTGGGCGAGGCCGGTGCTGCTGTAGAAGGCACGGAGCGAGGAGGTGCATGGAGTGAGGAGCAGGTGATTGGGGACAGCAAGCTCCTGCTCTTCCCTTCTGTGCAGGATCATTTGGGGAGTGAGATGCTGTGGAATAACGCTAGATCTTTGGTATCTGTGTCAGTGGTTTGAATCTGGCTGGGATCAGTGGTGGTCAAGGCTCTTTTTAAAGTGAGGGAGATGAAGTTGTCCATCTCGTGGAAGGGTCTGGCCTCAGGAGCAGCAACACCAAGAACTGAATTACCTCAAAGCTTTGGGGTGGTGTTTTTTCCAGCTTCCTTGCTGCTGACCAGGTGGTGCTTTACAATCAGAGGCACTCTCCCTTCAACTGCTCCAAAGATGGGGAATGGCAGGAAGGGGAAAGGAGGGAGAAGATATGTCAGAATTGGCAGAGTCCTGCTCTCCGCTCGGCAGTGGGTGTTGGTGTTCAGCGAGAAAAGCTGTGCGTGGGTGAAGGGAGGGAGGGGGAGTCTGTTCGCACGCTATCGTGCTGGCAAGTGTGACGCGGGGGGGGGTTGAGAGGGTGGGGAACGAGGGGGAGTGGGGAAGCGAGGGAGCGTGGGTTGTTGAGCAAACACAGCGAGGGTATGGACAGAGAGGTTTGCATCGCACTGCTGATTTTGCCAAAATTGCACACAAGACGCTGGGTGTGGTGTGAGCTGGTTAGGTCTTGTTACTGTTCCCTACGGGCTTAGGGTCCCCTTTCTGGTGCTTCACCTTAACTGGCTTTTCCCACGGGCATGGTGAACTCCTGGCACAGACTTCTTCCTCCCACCCCTAGAGATAGTCCAGGTGAAGAAACACCGGCGAAGGCAGACTTGAGGCTGACATCTGCACTGATTGCTGGTCATCCCATCACTGACTGTGGCTTAAATGGAGGGCTGCAGCCTCCAGGGCTTTCAGGCTGTCACTTTTCATATGGCAGAATTCATGCACATCCTTAAAAAAACCCAAACACCAGTTTTGAGTGATCCTCATCTGGCCCTGCTTTTAAACGCAAGAATATGCATCCGAGTGCACAACCTGGCTGCCGCTCACTCCAGCGGGAGGAGTCGCACAACCCGAAATAGCTCCTGTCAGATCAGACGGGCAGCTGGAGCGGAAGCCATCAGTACATTGATCTGGCGGCCGAGCTGCGGCCGAGGCATACCCATCGTGCCATGGGACAGATCTGCAGATGCAGAGAGACTGCTCTGTCATTGCCCCGGCGGTTCGGGAGCCGCTGCCCAGGTGAAGCAGGCTGCAGCCAAACTGCCGTGCAGTGGCCGCGGTTTTTTCGCAGAGTTGCACAGAAGAGCAGAGATCGGAGGGGACCTCTGGAGATCATCCAGTCCAACCCCTTGCGCAAAGCAGGGTCACCTCCAGCGGGGTGCTGAGTACCGCATCCGGACAGGTTTTCAGTGGGGAAACATCTGCAGCAGCAGAGCTGATGCCAATGGGTCTGCAATGGGCGTAATAGCTGGCGGTCAGGTGGGTCCTGAAGGTCGAACACTGATTTCAGCTTTCTAAAAGACCCTCCAAGCACAGGGACAGTGTAAGAAATAGCTTTCCCTGACCTTGGCGATGCTGTCAGTGCTCTGTGGGCTGCGCTGGTGAGAAGGGTGCTCTCATATGCACCCAGGAGATGTAGCATCCAAGGCGTTGTTCAAGTCAGGGACTCCTGCTCCTGGAAGAAATCCCAGCCCTGTGCTCCCAGAGCTGTCCTTCAGGTTTGTTTTCCCTGTGTTTGACACGGAGGCAGCCCAAAGCCTTACGCCGCTTGGACCTTCTCACTGTGTTTTTTTTCCCGTAGCTTGACAGGAGGTTGTGAATCGCTGCGGGGCCGGAGCAGGGCCAGTCTCCCGGCCGGTGCCCGGTGCGGCAGGAGGCTTTGGCGGGATCCTCGCTGCCCGGGCTGAGGGCTGACGTCAGGCCCCATTCATCACCATTAGCGCCGAGATGAGCCTTGTCAGCATCTGCAGTGAGGAGGCGGCCGCCTCCTCTGGACTGGCAGTCCCTGCAATTTGCTTCTTAAGGCTGCTTAATTGTTGTTCCTCTTCAGGAGCCCGGCTCAGCCCCCGTGTTTAACATCCTTTCCAGTGGCAGCGCAAGCCTGTCTGCTAATGCAGGCAGATCCCACGGTTAATGCCAGGTATGGTGGTGGCAGCTCGTGCTTTTATCTCAGACACCAGCCCACCTGGGCTTCCTCTCGCCTAGTGAGAGTTTAAGCAGTGTTTTGTTAAAGAAGTGTCTGTCTCTACTCCCAAAATGCTCTGGGTCTTTTCCTAAGCCTGTTTCACGCTGACATTTATAGCTGTGACTGTGCTGGAAGGATGAAAATCAAACAGCGTTTGCCCCCTCTTCCCCCCATCCTTTGCCTCCTGTTTTCCCTTTCCTCAGGGCCTGGTTGCGGACAGAGCGCAGAAGCACAAAGCAAAACCCATTTTTCACCCAGTGCGTTGTTTAGCCTATAAAATGCCAGCTCCTACCCGTGCTCAGGCGGGGAGGGCTGGAGAGCACTCGGGTTTGCAGAGCTCCTCTGTAACTAAGATACACTGACCTCAGTGAATCACAAGAAGTTTTGTGAACATCAGGAAGCAAAGTTGAAAGCATGAAATGGATGATATTCAGGCAGAGAATACATCGCATGCCATTCCCAGATCAAGGTTTATTGCTGTCAGAAATCAGCTCTTAACTTGCCTGACTTCTGAGCCTGCAGAGAGAGAGAGAGCGTCTGTGACAGAGCACAGCCCCAGCTAAAGCTGCGAGGAGCCGGGTCTCTGCTGCAGGGAGCTCTGGCACGGGAGAAGGCAGTTGTGCATGGGCACAGGTTAGAGCAGGCTGTGAGCTACTGTGGCTCTGATGCTGCCAAAAGTCCTGAAAGGACAAAAGTTGACCAGGCAGGGAATGGCAGGACCCTCTGGAGACGAGAGAGGGGACCTGGGCACAAAACCTGCGTGCCCAGGGAAGGCAACTCTGCTGCGCTGAGTTTCTGCTCCGTAGGCAAAGGGGGGGGGATGGATTTGCATTACGCTTTGCGTAGGGAAGAGCAGCTTTCAAGATGCTACTGCCTACATGATCTGGAAGGGTCCCAAAGGATGATAGTTGGGGGAATAACCAGAGAGCACAAAGTTCCCTGATGGCATCCACGTCCCAAGAGGGTGGGGGCAGGCGAGTGATGGTCACTTAGCTGGGTGAACCTAGGGGCTGCGCCGCTCCTTTCAGCAGCGCCTTTGTATTGGCCTCTGGATAGGAATGGAAATGTCCTTAGAGCTTTTCCATGAAACACCTTTGATGCAGCATACTTACCGTGTATTTAGTCCATGACTTTGCTGGTAGAATTGTATTCAGTATAGAGAACTGGGAGAAGAAATCCGTTGTTAGAATAATCTGTATCTTCATGAGGGGCTTTGCTGGGAGAGCTCTCCCCAGGACAATAGTACCTGCAAACCCTTTTAAGTATGGACAAGAGAGGTTTAGGAAGCTTTAGACTTTCCTTGCAGATAAAATTCCTCACATGCCATGTTCCACAGATGAACTGATCCCGTCTTAGTGATCTGCTGGTGTTTACATAGGGCTCAACTGCTCACACACCATGTTGTGATTATTGGTGCCTTTTAAAAACCCTGTGGGTAAATGTCTGGCTAGGTAGAAATTCTCCCTAGCTCATTACTCATTCCAACCTGAACCTCCTAGGAATCTGTAATAACTGCTTGGAAACAATTGCAAAAATCTGGCACTGGGCTTGTCCAATAAAGCAGTCCTGCATGGACTGTGAAATATCACCTCTTACGTGACCCCCCCTTGCTGAGCAGGCTTGAAGATCACCTTGCCTTTCTTTTCCCTTTCCTTCTTCCTGCGGGCTCCAGCAGTGCAGCTCTTTGCTCCTGCAACTCCAACCTTTCTCTGGCCCTTCCTCCCTGCCTGCCTTTAAGTGGGCAAGTCTGTTGGGGGTGGAGGGGGGGAAAGATCCCCGGCAAAGCTCTGCCAGGAGGTGATTAGTCCTCTTTCTCTTAAGGAAAATAATCCAAGAGCAGCAGGGTCAGAGAGCATGGTAAGAGTGATGCACCCACAAATTTGCCCGTATGTGGTACATTTACAACTAGCGCATGGATCCAGGGAGATAAGCCGCATGTTTTACTGGGTCTTGGGGCCTGACAGTGCCTTGGCTTCTGCACAGACTTCATGAAACTCAGGGACAACAAGTGCAAATAGCTTTTCTTCTCCCCCCCTTCTCTTTTTCCACTTGCATAATCATTGTCCTGCAAAGCAGGCAAACAAATGTGTAAAGGAATGGAGGAGGTTTCATTTTTACAGAAAGCAATTACAGACATTAAAAGAGCTATAGTAATAAAAAAAATATTTAAAATTCAAGTCCCTTATCTATATTACAAGGGTATTAACACTGGAAGAAATTATTTTCATTTTTTTCCCTTAATCTCATTTGCTTTGCCAGTCAATCTGGAAATTTTTATGGCAGTCCTCTGAATTTTTTGGAGACCGATCTGCAATTTTGGAAGTCTGGGGTTGGCAGGCTTGTAAACTTCATGGCTCAGGGTACGGGGGTAATGATGCTGCTTTGTTATGCTTTCCTACCTGTGGCACTTGCAGGTAACAGCCTTGTCTGGAAGGGGACAGCTGTGTTCAACAGGGGCTTTGGAAGGGGGAGGTTGTATCTTCTTTAGATTAGTACAATATTTATTGTTTCCATGGCTCCTGTCTTGCCAGGTCTTAAAGCACTCAACGAATAGAAACGGCAATCAGGCTGTGAGCGCCTGGGGGTAGGGGCTCCTGTTTTGTTCGTTGTTTGTTAGTACAGCTCCTAGCACAGTGGGCTCCCCGCTGGGAGCTTTGTGATTTTTCCAACCTGTAAGTATAGAGATAAAAATGCCCCGGTGAGGAAAGGAAAAATGCAGAGAATAGTCTGGAGCACAAGGTGGGTTAAGATTTGGAGTGTGTTTGAGCAGGGCTTATGTGAAACCCCCTCGGGGAAGAGGGGTGCAGAGCATAGTCCGAACTAGGGGACATCACCAGCGAAACTCCCACGGTTTCCACAGAGCCTGGGTTTTGCCCTGTCCCAGAAAGATGGGACGTCCATCCTCCAGGATCGGGTGTCTTGCATGGCCCCGGACATGGCTTTGCCGCTTTCCCTGCCCCGTGCCTTTCCCAGGCTCGGGGTCCTGATCTTCTCTGCTCTCCTTTCTCACCAGAAAGCCGATTTGGCCGTAGCAGGGCTGACGATTACGGCGGAGCGGGAGAAGGTGATTGATTTCTCTAAGCCGTTCATGACTTTGGGAATTAGCATTCTCTACCGAGTTCATATGGTAAGAGACTTATTTTATAACCATTTATGTCCCTCCGTTATTTGCATGCAAACGTGCCTAGTTATAGAAGAAAAATTAATGACTCATAAAAATATTTTGGTTTCTTATTTAAACGCAAATGTGTTTGACCTTTATTTCCTTCTTTTCACTGTCTTTCTGCCTTGTGTCAGCTTGGTGGATTTGATTCCTGTTGTTCAACCCCCCAGCCCTGTTGGGTCCCCTTCCCCATCCTCCCCGGACACACAGCACTTCCAGGTGTGGTGGGGGCCACGAGCAGAGCCCTGTCAGACCCGTACTGCCAGGGGAAGTGTGGGTAGATGTCAGCTCATCAGGTTCTGCTTCAGGCCCAGCCATAGGATGTGGTTTTGAGCCCGCTGTGGTGAGCTGTGCTGAGGGCAGGCTAGGCTGGAGGGGTGCAGCAGCCCAGCAGCGCAGCTGGGTGGCTTTGCAACTGCAGCAAACCTGGCGAGGAGTCACCAACCGTTTGCACTGACGGTGGGGAGGCTGCCTGGGAGGCTGAGCTAGGACACCTATGGGTGCACCTAGTTGGTGTCGGGGCCCAAATGCCCTAATCTCGGCCCTGTTCCCAGCCTCTGTGGTGTGCAGCCTTGCTGCTTTCTCACATCTGAGAATAAGATCAGGCCAGGAAGATATCTGGGATCACTTTCTTTGCTGTGACCTCCTGTAAATGCTCTACATGCAGATCAGTCCTCTGCTTTCTTAATGACAGGCAGGAAAAGGGCAAAATGGCACTCCTCGAGTGGCCCGGGGCACTGCCCCAGGGCAGGCAGGGCGGCAAGCTGAACTCCACTGTGGGCAATTAGCTCCTTGCCCTGCGTGGGCTCTGTTTCTCTCCTCTCAGCCCTTCTCATTTGCCTCGTCTCAGTTGTTCACCCTAAAGATCAGTGGGCCCTGCAGCCCAAGGAAGGCTCCTTGCTCTTAGGGTGCTCCCTGCGGGTGCTCCCTGCCTTGCACAGGTGCTCTCAGATCCCCTTGCTTCTGCATTGGCCGGGGAGGAGCAAGAAGGGAGGCACACTGTTGTTTAGCAGCTAGCTCTGGTTGTCACTCCGCTGCATTCAATAATCTTGTGCAACTCCAGCGGCAGCAGCAGCGTGGTTAGCTGCTGCCACCCAAAAGGCAGGTCAGGCGTTACGTGGTGGCTGTTTAGCAACACGCGGGCCCGTGGCGCAGAGCAGAGCAGCTGTGAATCTGCCCAGGGGGTTCACACGTGCAAGCACGTACATGGCCTTCTGTCATGTCTTTGCTTAGACAACACTTGTAGTCTTAAAATCTTATAGATTCTCTTGCATTCCCATTTCCTGTTGTTCTGGCTTCTTCCTGAGGCTCAGGAAGGACAGATTTTCCCCAGCTACGCCCATATGGGCCAGGCGAAGCACCCAGTTCCCTGGTGTCGCAGGAGGTGAGCTCTGGCATCTAGGTCCTTTGCAACCTGGATGTCGTATTATTCCCAATCTGCGTTTTGGAAATGTGCTCTGTACGGTGCCGAGCGTGATGCGAATTACAGTCTTGGTTTCCTGTCAGCTCAACAATAGCAGCCAAAAGGATAAAACAATTAAAGCTGCCTCTCCCAGCCCCCTCTCAATTTGCAAGGCTGTTAAGGATGCAGCGTTTGGTACGAACATAAACAAACTTGCGCATACATCTCTCTGTGCTGAGTGGCTCCTGCCAAGAACAAACAAGTAATTAAAATCTAGTTAAAATTCTGTTTCCTCTGGTACGTGCAGAATTTAGGATCAATAACTTAACTGATCAAAAAGGGTCAGACTCTTCAAGCTCCCGGAAATCAAGTGTAACTGTCCCTTCCCCGCTACACTTGCTCTTTCACACCACCAGCTGGCCTGAGGATCCGGGAGGTGTTTCTGCCAGCATCTCTTGGCTGGGATTATAATCAAGTTTCTTGCTTTCTTGCATGCATTTTTAAAGTTTGGGGATTGACTACCATGCGTACTCTGCCTCCAATTTGCACCGTAACCTTCAGCAAGTCCCTTAACGAGGCATCATTCCCTCAACAGCATGAGGCTGATGTCGCTCCCTCCAGAGGAAACACAGGAATATTGGTGCAGGGTTTGCACGTGATCTGCTCTATAAGTGCAAGGCATTTGCTGCTGCCTCTGTGCGAGCTCAATATAAATGTGTCTGACACATCTACTTAGAGTGTAAGATCTTCAGGGCAGGGACCATCTGCTGCTCGCGCTGGTACCAAACTAACACAACACAGCCGTGTTCCAGCCTGCCCTTTAGGCATTTACCAAACTGAACAGGATTAATAATTACAGTCTTAAAAAGTATTTGGCAAATAGTCCCCTGCCATCAGTCAGGACTCGGTCTTCAGCTGCCCGACAAAGGACCCCGTTAGGACTTTAAGTAGGGGAGCTGCCCAGAGACCCAGGCAGGCTTGCAAGGCAGACGCAGGGCATCTCCCAGGTCAGGTCACCCTGCAGCGAGCCCTGCTTTGCTGCATCGAGGCCACGAGGAGCGGTGGCAGGGCTCATGCCCTCCCCAGGCACAGAGAGGTCTCCCCAGCAGGGAAGCTCGGAGCTCCCTCTTTTCTCTCCAGCACTTGGCCACTCTTTGTCCAGAACTTCCCTGCTTAGCTTGAGAAGAGTTTCTGAGAGCTGCATGGCAATTAACTAATTAAACTGGTAAATATTTATTTAACAAGGAAAGGCAAGATAGCTAATTGCTCTGGTTTTTCTTTAAGGATGTGGTTTGCAGAGCAGCGGAAGGCAGCCCCACACCCCATCTGCTCCTATCTCCCCCCTCCCTTCCCTTCCCCATCCCAACAAACATCTCTGAAATGTCAAAAATTGCAGCTGACGTATGTTAATCGCGGCACAGATCAGACGTAGCCTAATAAACAACCACAAATAAATCTCTCGCTGAGGAGTTGCCTCCATGCCCTGGTCTCCTCCCAGTGTGATGACATTTTATTTTAATTTCCATGTAACTCCAGTGGCAAATGATTTGTCCCCCCTTTCTCCTCCCCACCCCACCAACCCAGCCACCACAGTGCATGTGTCTGTTATCACACATAACCAAATATGGCAGCTTTAAATGGGGCTGTCATTTTTCTCAATTTCACTTGTTGTGATATAATCAAGTATGGATTTCTGACACGGGGACTCTAATAGACTTTCTGACTTGCAGGCTGCGAAGAGAAAAAGCTTGCTTTGTTTTATTATGTTCTCATTCTGACCAGCTGGTGGGACCTGTGGAAGGCAGAAGATAGATGACAAGTCCTGAGCAGTCACTCTGCTTGGCAGAGGGCTGAAATCAGGTGCCCAGGGCCATTTCTGCACAGAGGGATGGTGAAAGTCAGGTTTATTTGTAGCATACCCGTGCTTTTGCTCACATACCTGCCCCTACGGCAGGTGATTCTGGCTCATCAGCCCTGAAAGTCCTTACTGTGCTTTACCTTAAGATGAGAAAATGTAGATTTGGTGAGTACACTGGAATAGGAGAGTTCAGGCCAAGTGAACTGAGGCTTAAAGTGTTTCTACTTGATTGCTGCAGAAGACACGAAATGGGAAGGACCGAATGAGTAGCTCCTTCATTCCAGCCAGAGGAGGCTCGACAGCCGAGGCCGAGGAGCTGAGCACGCCTCCTGATAACCCGTGCTGCTCTGCCAGCAAGCCTCCTGCTTCACTGACGTGGGGATGGGAGCAATCGCTGGCCCCAGGCGTGCCAGGGGCCATGGTACGCGTTGGTCTGTCAGTTGTGGACCATCTGGTGACCCCAAGTTAGGCTCAGGATTCACAGCAGCCTGTGCTTGGGTTTTGCTTATTGACTCCAGAGAAAGGACCCTGGAGAGGGAGGGATCTGCATCTGCACCTGGATCAGCCGTGGTCATCCCAGAATATACACACTTTGTTTTGGTGAGACCAAATGCACTGCAGTTACACCTAGCATGCATCAACGTTTCTGCCTTTCTAGGCTGAGTTTTCTTGCTTTCCTTCTGACTTACAGAGACAGAAGAGAGTTCTCTTGCCTGCCTTTTTTAGGGACAAACATCTATGAGAAATGACATAGGGCTGACTGTTTCTGCGAGAGGGAACAGGCAAGCGCTGAGGTCCCTTCAGGCTGTGTGTGTGTGTTCAGGGCAGGCAGGGAGTCCTAAGGTCCCTTACAGACCTGAACACAGGCAAGTCCAGGACCATGCCATATAGCTCCACTCCTCCTCCTCTTCCTGGATGTCCTGCACGTTCAGGCTCTTCAGTCACTGGTATCTGCCCAGAAAACTGGTTCTCGCTGGCTGAAAATGAAGACTTCCAAGAACGACTGAGGAGGGTAAATGAATCTCTCCTGCTTCCATCTGAGGATTTGCAGGAGGCCTTCATCAATTATTGGACATTTTGAACATTTCTATTCCAGGGAAAATAGCTCTTCCAATTAACAAAGCTGTATTGGGACCTGCTAAAAATATCTGACAGACTCCAGATATTGTCATTCCCATCTTCAAAACAGAGAGATAAGAGAGAGTTTGTGCCCTCCGTGGGAACAGAATATCTTTTTTCTTATCCACAACTGTGAATGAAAAGAATATGTAGCAGGAGCCTGAAAATGACTGTAGCTGAAAAGAACCAGAACTACTACTACCGTAAAGTCACAGGAGAGAGTCATTGCCAAGCCTGAGACTTAAAGCTTCCAACGCAATTTCCTTAATGAGTGTAATTTATTGACAAACTGCCCCAGAAACATAGAGAAGACGTCAAGGCCTTAATTACAGAAAGGAACTGTGCTACAGGAGCACCTCACGAGGGAGCCCCAGCCGAGGCATCGCCAGTGCCTGCGAGTTTCCTGCCAGCTCTGGGATGCCGGGCAGGGATAAGCCGCCTGGAACGATCATCTGCTTGAGAAGCTCCAGTTAGCTCGGCCGAGGGCAGATGGTGCCCTTCACACCTTGCAGGTTCCCATTGCCTCATTTCATTCCTGAGCATGTAAACACCTGTGGAAGAAGAGAGGCAGCTGAGCCAGTTTAGCTCTAGATGAAAAAGGGAACCAGGGGCCTGTGGGGCACCCAGGAAAGCCATGCGGTGGCTAAAGAGAAGAGCTTTGACATCGCCTACCTTTGGCTTCCCGTTGGCATCGAGGAGTCCGTGATCCTCTGGATGGGATCAGAGGGAGTGCACCTTGGAGCCTGCAGACTCGTGAGATGGTCTGACCTCTCTGAAATAGCGAGAGGAGCTCCAGCAAGGTGAGCAAAGGATGTTACTGGAAATGTGAATCCCTCCAGGATGCTGGGAGTGTAGTTTCCAGCAGTGTCTCTGGCTCTAAAGGGCCTTGGTTTGGGCCCAGATGCTGGCTGTAGCAGTCATTTGGCTCTCTCTGGGTTTCTGGGAAGAATATAAGGAAAAGCAGAACACAGCAGCAATTGACCAAAAAAAGGGAAAGGACAAAAGAAGAATGTAGTATCTTTCACTGTTTGTACCTCACCTGCTTATACCAAGCGCAGTAAGATAACCCAGTACGGAAGAGAGACCTTGTCTTAAAGAGAGACTCTGGAATTATACCCAGGAGAACCTGAACCTTTGCTTGGGAAGTGACTTTAAAATAACCTAAAAATGGACGCAGGATGGGCTGAACCACTGATTCTTAACTCATCTATTTGTTGAAAGGCTTAATACGCCAGATTCTCTAAAAATGCTAATGTAGATCCCAAGTTCAAACTCATCTTGCCCTTAAGGATACAGGGATAGGATGTTATGGTATGGTGGTCCTTTACTTCATGCAGGGCAGAGTTTGCTGTAGGAGGTTTCTGAGATGTTACAGTCCCAGCTGGTGACTGGAGCTGAGAATATCACTGTATCCTAGATATTTTTAGTAGAGGAGGATTTTTGTGCAACAACTATTGCCTTTTCTAGCAACAACTTAGTCTTCAGAAGAACTGCCAAGACCTTGTGAAATTCAGGTTTTGCATAAGATTAGGAATACTTCAGTAGTAAAACAGTGTTTTTTAAAGGAAATGAAATTTAAAGTGATGCTCTGAGTCTGGGGAAAGAAAAAAAAAAAAGCAGCTATGTTTGCTGGGTACTTTTGTGAAAACAGAAAATTATTCACTGCCTTTGGATTAAGCACAGCTCTAAAATATCAGGACTCTGGTCTTTGATGCTCTGGGTTTGCTATGGCAATTGAGGTTAGGTTTTATTTATTACCGGCTATTATTAGTTTATGTGGTTTCACAGATGGGCACGGTAAGGCAGTGGACTAGGGGAAAAATGAGGCCTCTGTGTGTCAAAGATGATCCCCGGCAGCAGCTTTTGTATAAAGTGAGCAAACTACAGCGGAGCAGCTGCCGTGCTGCAAGTGCTGGGAAACGGCTGCTGGAGTGAGCTGCATTGAGCAAACGGTGATAGATGTTTTCGGCATACAACAGAGCAAGGTGCCAGTAAGAAATACGCTGACAGCCTGGCTGAGATGTGATAAAAGGCTGTTTCTACTTCGACTTTACAGTAAAAGCCTTTGCAGGAGCTCTGACTTGTCGGCAGCTTCCCGGTTACAGGTGCTTGGGGAAACTGTAGCGCTTGAGGTTTTGTGATGCCAGGACTGACTTTGTGGTTCGGGGCAGAAGATACAGGCTCCTGTGAGCAAAGGGCTCACATTCCCACAGGATTAATGCAACCCTTTAGCCCTGCGTTGGG
>NW_009194081.1:0-240 GCF_000690835.1 Fulmarus glacialis
CTGCCCCTTCTTCCAAAGGTGGCAAACTCAGTAAGAACTATGACCCGCATATCAGAAAAAATATTGTTCAGAATAAATATAGCTGATAAATTTAACACTTCAGTGAGGCTTATTCTAATTTCTCTCCATACATCTGTGTCATGTTTAACCCAGCCAGCAACTAAACACCACGCAGCCGCTAGCTCACTCCCCCCTCCAGTAGGATGGGGGAGAGAATCAGGAGGGCACAAATAGGAAAAC
>NW_009194081.1:403-7368 GCF_000690835.1 Fulmarus glacialis
CCCCCCCCCCAAGCTTTTTACTGAGCATGACATCACATGGAACAGAATACCCCATTGGCCAGCTGGGTCAACCACCCCGGCTATGCTCTGCCTCCCCAGCTTCCCCTGCACTTGGCAGAGCATGGGAGGCTGAAAAGTCCCCAGTGCAAGCACCACCCAGCAACAACCAAAGCATCAACGGGCCATCAACGCCCCTCTCACACCCCCCAAGCTACTGGGAAGAAAGTTAACTGTCCCAGCTGGAACCAGGACAGTCATAAATAGTGACTGATCACCTTACTATTGCCTTCATTCTGCTTCTTTTATTTCATACATTAAACCCAGAGGTCCAAAATTCAATTTTCTGCTACTGATGACTCCCACAGTGACATAAAAGACAGCCCACCTTGAGGGTCCTTGGAGCTCTTCTGTGAGGTGATTGAATTAGCACTGCCAGCAGAAACAGTTAAACTGTGTGCTGAAATAACCACATGCTCCTTTAGCTTACATAAACTAATGGTAAATAAAACCAACACCAAACTCCAGAAAACACTATGAAAGTTCTTTTCTTTTGAGGATCTGCCATCTGAAGTTTCCTTTTTATCAGCTGCACAACAATTCTTGGGGAACAGGGTCGCTGGCATGTGAAGAAAATAATTAATCTTTGAAATGTTCCAGTTGAGTTATTCTGCTGATCTTTTTCATCTTCTCACATGTCCCACCACCATTACTTAAATCTTCCTCCCATTTAGGGATACAGTACTACTTTTTATTGCTAATGCTGTCCTCATTGCTGATCAGATATACAAGCTGACGGAAAACACAGAAAGCATCCTTGAATTTTACACTTTAGAGACATTCCCCCTTTTTTGAGTTCTCAAAGCTGTAAGCTATTTTGCACCCAAAGTTCTGCAGCAAATAATGCTAAACTACAGTTCTCCCTAAAATAAGTCATCCTCAGCAACTTAAAGCAAAGCAGAAAAATTTTACAATGTGTTGCAATGCATCAAAAATCCATTCTTTTACAAAGACCATGAATAAATATTTAATTTGTATTAATATGACATGTTATGATTCAAAATTCTGTTACAATGTCTTTTTAGAACTAGAGAAAGAATAAAGCAATTGAAGAAATTAAAATGTTTTTTCTTGATTCCAGATTGCCTTTGAAGTCCATTGCATGAGCTAGTTACTTCTGATTAGACTGCTAAACCAGGCTCCTCCTGAAAAGCAGTGTGGTGGAACTTGCCATCTTTATTCTAGTCTAAAAGTTTACATTTTCATATTCTTTCCCATTTCTACATTTAGTGCCAGCTTACCTAGTGCCAGGTACTTTTTCTCCATAACACTGCACCAAAATTACTTTTTGTCACCTAAATATATGACCAGCAGAACAGAGATGTAGCTCTAACATTGGCTTCTGAACAGTAAAACTAATCACAGCTGGTTCCCTGTGAAGTGATGTGTACTGATATGAAGTTGCTCTGCTGCAGTATCTTCACTTTCTTAAACCTTCCCTCACTCCCTCCCCTACCTTCCATTAACAGCGAGGCAAGAGTGTCACAGCCTAGTGCTGTGATGGGTTCAGCTACATACCAGTGCTCGTTGGTGTCACAGATAGAAAAATAACTTAAACTGTGAATGCTAAAAGGTGGCAGATAATGGCTGCATGTTGAGGTGGTGATGAATCTATGAAACTGCTCTTTGAAACTTTGAAGCACAAGCCTGCTACCTGCTATCTGCAATAGATACGGGCTGGCTGTAAATTTTGGTAATAACTGGACAAAATAAAAGTGATGTTTCCTGAATGCTCCAATTAATAGACAAAAGCACCACTTAGGAGGCAGATCATGCATTGTGCTTCTGCACATAGACTATCTGGATTTAGAAAACCGAGGGCTTGGGGCCCTGGAAAGAAGAGCTGGCTCCAAAAAGAAGGGTCCCTCAATAGAAGTGGTCTCAGAAGTGGAAAGGGGCCCAGAAGGAGGAAGGTGAAATCCTGGTTGGAGGAAAGATCCTGGAGGAGGGGAAGATCCTGGAGATCCGAGAGCTGTGTGCAGATGAATGCTGTGTGATGCCCGGGGACCTTGGCTGGTAATGCCCGAGACTGGAGGCTGCAGGAGGCAGCACAGCAGGAACCAACATGAGTTTCTGCCCGATCAGCAGGACCCTTCCTGCAGAGGAGGCAAGCTGAGACCTAGGAACGTGACATAAGTGAGTGGTTGTACCAGATAATCAATCAGGGTAAAAGCTCTAATCTTTTTGGTTCTGAAATAAACTCCAGTGTTCAGATCCACTGTGGGTTGTCATTTACTCTGTTGCACCCAGACAGCTGGACAGCCAGTACATACAGGCTAATAGCTAGGTCCTTAGCCAAAGAGAAAGGATAACTGTTGAGATTAGGCTGCAGTTTTTCATTCAGCAATGTATGTCAGTCTGTTTGCTATTCAGCTGCTGATGTTCACGAAACTTGAAAGAATGTGTATTTTTTTCAGCTAAGCTTCCTCCTTCCATGGCCTCGCGAAACTTGGTCAAAATTATCCAGCAGGTTCGAAAGTGATTGGAGAGGACAGAGAGACAGACAGACAGATAGGACAACTGCATAAGCCTCAGTTCCTTAGAAGATCAGGGTAACAGGAGTTTAGTAATCTCCAGCACTGTACATTTTTACTCTTCTCTCTGTAATTGTGCAACATAAGAAAGTCAACCACAAAATTGCTTCATGTAGACCTAACATTTATTTACGTGGAAGATTGTGCAATTATACTTTACTATGTCTAATTGCAGAGCTGAAACTTGTTTCTCATGGTTCTGGTATTACAGAAATTACACTTATTTCCCTTTCCCATTGCTGAAGAGTGGAGAAAAAATACAAGGATATAATTTTAATAGCAAAGTACACAGAAACAAATTAAAAGTACACAGAGAGGCAATGTTTAGAGGACTAAAATACTTGCTTTGTTCACTGCCCATTCAGTTCCTTTATAATCATTAACTGTAAAGACCATGTTCTACAGTATCTGAGAAGATGTATTGTGGGCCAGAGCTAAAACTGCAGTGACCCACATATGAATGTCTGCTTCTGACAGGGGAAAAGAGAACTCCAAATGTGTTCACATTATCAACAGTTCTACAGTATGCATTGTATGTCACTGTGCCTGGTGGCTGGTGTCAAACAAAAGCTTAGTGTGGCAGTGCTTAGTCACCTGACACATTGAACACACATACAAGACAACACCTGTATCCTACTGTACCAGTCCATCAATGAAGAATAGTGGAAAGACGGGCAATACTTGAAAAGTAAAAATTAAAAGGATGATCTGTATTTCTGGGTAACTACAAATACTGATGCTTGTTCTGGAGTGTTTTCACAAAAGTTGTAGGAATCCATCAGTAAAATTTAGTTAAACAGTTAAAATGTAACAGTCTTCAGTCTCATCTAACCACATCTCTTCTGTACATCTGTTTTGACTCTACACTCAAAGAAATAACACAATTATTTCCAAATAGGAGATTTAGAAAAGTTGGAGTAAATAAATGAATCATCAATATTTTTCTTAATATTAATTTCACAGAATCACAGCATAGTTGAGGTTGAAACAGACCTCTGGAGGTCCATTGCTTACATGCCTCCATGCTCTAGGGGCAACTAGAACAGCTTGCTCAGGGCCTTGTTCAGTTGGGTTTTGAGTATCTTCAAGGATGGAGGCTCCACAATCTCTCCAGACAACCTGTTCCAGTTCTGCCAAGCTGCTTTCCAGTCAATCAATCAGCCCCAAGGATGTGCTCGTGTGGGGTGTCATTCCTCCCCAGGTGCAGCACTTTGCATTTCCCTTTGTTGAACTCCATGAAGTTCCTGTTAGCCCATTTTTCCAGCTTGTCAAGGTCCCTCTGAGTGGCAAGATCTGGTGTATCCCTCTGGTGTATCAACCACTCATTCCAATTCTGAGTTGTTTGCAAACTTCTTGAGGAAGAACTCTGCCCCATCATCTAGATCATTAATGAAGATGTTAAACAGTACTAGCCCCTATATCAAACCTGGGGTACACCATGAGTGACTGGCCTCTGAGGTGGACTTCATACCACTGATTACAACCCTCTAAGCCTGGTACCAGTTTTAAACCCACCTCGCTGTCCACTTACCTAGTCCATATTTCATCAGTTTGTCAATAGGTATGCAACGGAGGACTGTTGAAAATCTTACTAAGTCAAGATAAACAGCATCCCCTGCTCTCCTGTGATCCACTGTGCCAGTCATCTCATTGCAGAACACTATCAGTTTGGTCAGGCATGATTTACCCTTCATGAATCCATGCTGACTACTCCCAATCACCTTCTTGTCCTTCGTATAGTGTAGAAATGGTTTCTAGTATTATTTGTTTTACCTTCTCTGGGAGGTGAAGCTGACTGGTCAGTACTTCCCACGATCCTTCTTCCCATCCTGCTTGGAGATAGGCATTTGCTCTCTTCCAGTCCTCAGGAACCTCTCCCAGTTGTCATGACTTTTCAGAGATAACCAAGAGTGGCCCCACAATGATATCAGCCAGCACCCTCAGCACTAGTGGGTGCACTCCATTAAGTCCAAACGGCTTGTTCACATCCCATTTGTTTAAAAGTTCCCCGACTGGATCCTTCACTACAGAGGATAAGTCTTCACTGTGCCTCATTGAAAATCCCCATTGAAATCAAGACAATTAATGAAAAAGAGAAGAACTGATCTCTTTTTAAAGATACAACATGGCCTCCCGTTGTGTAACTTTTAATATGAAAATGTAAACTTCTGCAATGTCCCTTTATATTGTGTCACTCCCACTCTCCTTTGAAATTAACCCTACTCTCCTTTGGAATAAAACGGCTAAAGCCAAAGTTAATGTGACTCAATTTTGCTACTGTAGTCCAAGGAGACATCTTGACAGCCTCCAGACTTTCCTCTATATGCAGTGAAAGCACGTGGTTTATAACACTGCTGGGTATTGCAGCATATTACTTTTGCCAAACCCCTTCTGTGGACCTGTGTGTCCCCTAGCAAGTGAAAAGAGCACATCTTTTGTGATCTCAGCTTCAAGAGACATCATCCTTCTCTTATTCATGGAAGCACCAAAAATTATGTAGCCCATAATGGGTAAAAAACAACTGCAGTAACATTCAGTGTAAGAACTCTAGACTTTGAGAAGTGTTAAAAAATAGTAAAATGGCATTGGAGCAGAAATAGCTTCTGTTTACACAGTGCTGTGTTTCACTCTTGAGTGTGTGTTTTTAAGAACAGAGGTCTCTCAAAAAATGGTACACTTTGTAGCAGTGGTCAGCATAGGCATTACTAAGTCATTAGTCTTCTGTTGTATACAGAAGCACAGGAGGTTTAAATAAGTGCCTGCTGTTTTGAGTAGTAGAAAGCTTCACTGTACAGTAGAACAAAATTATTTAATGACAGTTTGGAAGTACTGGGAGCAATAGATAGGCTACAGTAGACTCAGTTTAGTCCTATATATGTCTTTGGCATGCCATGTAAACAGGATGTGAAGTACGATAAAGTTGACTGTTACATGCTCATGTTAAAATGTTCTTAGAATATTAAAAAACCCTACAGTTTCAGAAAAAAAAATGCATTGATAGATTGCCATGTCAGTTTGTTTCCGTAAGCTGCTAAATATATTCAGTTTGGTATCTTCATGCCTTTGGGGGAGGAAGACTTTAATGTGAAGAAAAAGAGGAACTTCTCATACAAATACTAATACATGTTCTGGTATAATGAAAAGATAAGCTGTATTCCCTAATAGTTAGTCACTGGACTTTGGACTAGAAACTCTGTATTCAAAACTAGAGCAAGTATTTTTGACCTGACATCTCAAAAATCTGAAAATCCTATCTTTCACATCTGTTTTAATGTTTTCAATCACTTTCACTCAAAATGTTTTGGATAGGCTTTCTTTAGAATATTACTATTTGTGATCAAACTTTTCCCCAGTGTAAATCTGGGAATACACAGAATTAAAAATAAGATTTTATATCTGATCTTTTTTCTGGTACAGTCCATTGGCTGTATTTCAGTTTTGTTCCAGCTTGAGAGACTTTGAGTTAGGTCTCCAGCACATTGTTTGCAAATTAACGGGCTGATAAAACGTCATTGCTAGTATTTACTGTATGCCCAATATTATTCATGCGATAGCATGTGCTACCAGGAAACTTCTTCCGTCTTCTCGTTGCTGCACATACTGGCTTTTTGCAGATGAGTATCCTGTTACCTAAAAAAAACCCCAAACCAAACCAGTTTTAGGCACTTGTTTTCCTTGTTACTTTCCATGCCAATAATTATACTAAAATTCATTTTGTAGTGATTTTGTTGATATTTTTCTCAATATGACTGTTTTCTAAAGGCTATTGCCTTTCAAGATAATTTCATATGACATACTAATTTGAATTAGAAGAAAAATTTGAAGATATGTCCAGTGACGGACTGGACCTAGCATTGTAATTGTAGGGATACAGTTATTAGTGGCGTTGGTGGCTGATGAAATACATCGACTCTAATGGTGAAGCAAGGAAAATAAAAAAAAGCCAAGAAAGAAGAGTGAGAGACAGAGCGGCAAAAAAAAACAGGCACCAAGAAGGAGAGAGAAAGTGGGGGGGGCAGGGAGAGAGAGACAGAGAATGGAAAATGCTTCCCAGTGGCCAGCAAGGAAGAGAAGTGTGCAGGGCTCCCCAGATGAGTGTCCTCCCCCGGTTCTCTCTCCAGTGGAGCAGGTGGTGGAGCAGGGAAAAATAGTACTTTTCCCACCATAACTTGATCTTTTTCATCAGGCCTTGCACAAATTCCACGTTGGTTGTTCCTGCTTTCAATGCTGTTATTGCTGATGGGAGCACGTGCTGGTCAGGGAGGGTGCTGCACAGCTGGTTCATTGCTGAGCTTTCTGCCAATGCTAAACTTCGGGATACAATAAACTAAAACCGCTGTTTATTGTTGAAGACCACTACTAATCTGGATTCAG
>NW_009194081.1:7414-8223 GCF_000690835.1 Fulmarus glacialis
TCTAAACAACAAAGAAGTTTAAAATAAACTGTAAAGGCTAAGATGGAAGGCCTGCTGCAATGTGGATGCATCCTCAATATTTACATGTCTTAATCTTCCCAGATTGTATCAATTACAATTAGTTTAAGACTGTTTCTTTTTGTGGCTGCTGATGGCATATGTTATTATTTAGCTATTCTACAGTAGTGTTGGTGTAGTGCACTATAATGTTCATATAGCTGGTCATTTAAAATAAAAGATTGTTCTGTGCTGTATGGACCACAAACACTTCATTTAAACCTGGAGTGTCACCTCATGGCCCAGGAACAGATACAGCCTGTGTGGTGGTACATTTCCCTCCCTGCTCTCCTAAGCTGCTGGTTGATCTCAGAAATTCCCGTGAAACCTCGGCCTTGGTGTACTGAGTCTGGCGGTTGACATTCCTTGACCGTATCAGGAGCTCTGCATAGCTGAGCTGGGAACGTACTCCTACTGCCAGGCCCAGGTGTCATCCTACCTGAGTCGTAGCTCAAGTGGAACAACACTGATACCTTGAGAAATTTTAGTAACTACCACCTGGGACTGTAGCCAGGATGGAAATTTACGGATGACTAAAGCCAACCATCTTGTGAACCTGTAAATGGTGGTCCTAAGTGAGGCCCTTTGAGCTCTCCTGGGCTGCGCCCAGCATCTCCCTGAGTGGGACGCCTCTCAGAGCTCGTGACCTCTCGGGTCTGCGATATTCGGAGGACCGTTGCTGAAAGCTGACAACGGGACCTGGGCTGAACCCCTACAATCCTTGAAGCTCAACCCTTGCCTGTTGAGAAAAT
>NW_009194082.1:0-10583 GCF_000690835.1 Fulmarus glacialis
TATATGTATATATATGTATATATAAAAAAACCCATACTGGCCTTTCTTAGCAACATTCAAATGTCTTTCTCTTATTATAAGAAAGCTTTCTTCTATAATGATTGTTTTAAGAGTGCCATCTAGTGTCTAAAGCTTTTCAATACGAGTTGTGATTTTTAAGTTAATGGGCAATTTTATTGAGTGATGGAGCAGAAAAATTATTGCATCGTTGTTTTCTATTGAACTGGTATGGAATAGTTTAATAGGAGAAAAGTAATTTTCAATCAAGTATAAGGAAAATTAATTTAAGTTTTTAATATAATGAGAAGACATTAATTTTAGCTATGTTACTGTTGTATTTAAATGCTTTAAAGCAGTTGTGTGTTTGAGGTGTTCATGTAGCATTCTTGAAATGAATGGTTTTTTTCTTCTTACGTGTCCTCTTGACCTTCAGTTAGTATCTTGCCAGGCTCTAGATTAATTTTTAATACAGAAACCAATATGGCCTAAATACCCTATATATATGCCTTCTAACAGTTACAGAAAGACAAATGTGTGCATTAGGAAACGGACTGTTGTAGATATGTGCTCAGAATTTGTTTTTTCAGTAATATCTGGTTAATGTTGTGGGAGATGATTGATTTTAAAAAAAAAAACTTGCTATAAAATATTTATAAACTAAAAAATCTAAAAGGAAATGTTTTCTTTTGGTTTTGTATGTTCTGTTTAATGTCAGAAATACACTAAAATGTAAAAAAATTCTTACACAGATCATTTCCCTATCAGTGATTTGTATGTGAAGAGATAGTGTATATGTGAAACCATTCTTTTCTCTCAAGAAGGGCCTGCAGTCCACTTATTCAGGCAGGATGTCTTTAATAGTGTCTTATGTTAAAATCAGTTTTAGCAGATAGTGGAAGGACCACTGTTTCAAACCCTCTTTTTTGTTCTAAATTCTGTATTCTTTTATGAATGTTGTGATCTGATTTCTATTTCAGGAACTTCAGCTCAGGAGGAAGATGAAAGATAGTGTCGCTGAAGAACATTTATATTTGGGTTTTTCTCATCAGTACAGAGATAGTATCTTTCCTCTTCATACATCTATTTCACTGTTTTTGCTATCCTACTGTGACTGCAAATTATTCAAAATTTTCTTAGTGCCGACTAGTGAAAATGTGGATGATCAGTTTGTGACAAAAAACCTCCTTGGCGATCTTGAGGTCCATTTAATCTCCAGATGTCAGCTTCCAGTGATTGTGCAGAGCTGCTGTTTACCTGCTGTTGTCGTGAAAGATGGCAAGTTCTGCCGAGCTGGGCTTTCCGTTGTCTTAAGGCATATAATACAGAAAACATATGAGGCAGATCCATCTAAAAAGGATGTTTTGGAACTCTTAGGCTTTAAGAAGACCTGCTTAAAAGCCTGTGCTGAAGTGAGTGCTTCTCTTTCTCTTGGATACCTTAATAGTTTTTCTTATAATTAAATACTCTGAAGTAGACTCTTAATATTGATGTAAACTAAGTTCTTCTAGTAAGAAACTTAATTTGCTTAGAAAATGAAGTTTCCTCAATGGAGAAGTATCTGTATTTTGGCATAAAGATGAAAAATAATTCTTTTTAAAGATACTGCTTTTTAGCAGCACAAAAAGAACCTTAAGATTCAAAAAAATGCATCAGATCTTTATTTTGTGTCCAGCAGTATAGTTTCAATGAGTTATAAAGTACAGCTCTTCCTGTTTGAAGTAAACTAAGAAATACTTAATTTATTGTTAATTTTGATTTCAAGAACACTGTATGCTGTTAGCCTTTATCACTGCCAAGGCGAGCTGCTGGCTTATTTTTAGCTTATGCTCACCAGGATGTTCAGGGTCTTTTCAGCAGAGCTGCTATCTGGCCGGGTAGTCAGTCCCTAGCCTGTACCATCACAGGGGTTTAGTCCATCCTAGATACAGGATGTTTTATTGAGTTTCGGGAAGTTCCTGTCAGCCCGTTCTCTAGTCTGTCTGGGCCCCTGTGAATGGCAGCCCTTTCTTGGAGTTTGACTGCTCCACTCAACTCAGTGTCATCCTTGATGTGAGTGTATTCCATCTCCCCTCCAGGTTGTTGGTAAAGGTAATTAATAGGCCTCAGCATAGACCCCTAAAGAACTCCAGTTCTAACTGACCTTCAGGTAGACTGTGAACCATTAACCACTACTACCCTTTGAGTTGGTATTTCAGCCCATTTATCACACAGCAGTTTACTCATCTGGCAGTTCATCCATCTAGACTTGCCTTCCTCGCTCCTCTCAGGAGGTTGAACTCCACTATGTCATGATTGCTACATCCATGGTTGCCATTGATTACTGTGCCTCCACCCCAGTTCATCTCTGGGTTGGAGATCTGGGGAAGCATATCCTTGTGTTAGTCCATCTAGCACTAGCATAAAGAAATTGTCCCTGACATCCTCCAGAAAATTCTGGTTCTAATCTCTTCTTGCAACTACTGGAAAACTTGATTCTATGTTTCAGATGGCTGCAAAGTGAGTAAACTGAATTAAAAAGTTTTAAAACCTTTAAGTACAGATAATAAGAAAAAGAGGACAAGGATAAGAACATGAAAAAAAAAAAGTAATTTTTTTAAGGTGTTGTTCGGTTAGACTAAAGTTTTTTGATGTTGCGTGCTAAAAAACCACTAATAATATAATGCATTTCTGTAAAATAAATGTGCTCAAAATCTGTTTGGTGTAATCTTCTGATTTTATTACCAGCACTTGGTAGAGATGATGTATATAAATTGATCACAGCTTTTCTTCTCATGAGTTACGCAGCCACCCTAATCTTATGCCAGTAATAAGGAATAAAAATATGCTATACTGGATAACTGTTCATTCTGTTATATATAAGATTTAGCTTCCTAATTCTGCTATTGCAAAAGTAATACAAAATACCTGAGCTTCTAGGATTATCAAAGAATGTGTTAAAAGCTGGAGTTACCGCCTCTGGCTGGAATTTCTTTGCTTAAAGTGTACAGAAAGGTAGCCTGGATTTTGTTTCTCTTTCTGTAGAGACATTAATTACATAAATTTATCTGGCAGGTTAGCCAGTGGACCAGACTTTGTGAGATCAGCATACCTCTGGCTGTTGAAGGATTTTTGACGGCGTCTCCTGAGCACTGTCAGGCTATTCCTCCTGACATTTTACAGCTTGAAAGGAAGCTTGGAGAACCTGTCCGAGTACATAATGATGACAAAATTCGAAGGCAAAAACTTCAACAACAGAAGGCAGGTGCCAAGGCTGCAGTGCCTGTGCTTGGTAAAGAAGCAACAGAGGGAGGAAAAACAGTGGAAATGTATGAACATCCACTCCCAAGTTTGGAACTGAGCATAGCTTTCTCCAAGCTACTTGTCCAGGAAGTATCAGATGCAGTCAACAGGGAGGCTCCTCACATCAGGAGAACAAAAACCTCTGACCTTCCGCTTTTGGACCACGTTTTTGCAGAAGGGCTTTATTTCACCTTGGCAGATATAGTGCTTTTGCCATGCATCCATCAGTTCTTGGTAAGACAACAACTTCTGCAAATATTAAGTAGTGTATATGTATTTTTTTTTAAGAACTGGAAAGTTGTAAAATGTGTTAATTTAAAATATATTGTGGCATTTCCAATGTGAACTTTGCCTGAAACAGAAGATTTGTCTTTGTTTTTGTACAAACAAAAAACAGGGATTGGACCAAAATTACTTTTAAATACATAGCGTATCAATACTTAGTAAACACTGTTAACTGTTAAATTATTATGCTGAAATATTTTGGCACCAAGTTGCCCAGAAAATTCCTTCATGAAAATACTTAAAATGGACATTTAAAGTACATTCTAATATGCGTAAAGCAAAAGTAGGTAAGCATGAACCTATTTTCTTGCTTGAATTTAGCATATTAGTTTTACAACTATGACTCAATGGATATTTACTAAAATGAGACCATTGTCTCCGTGAGGAATTTTTTGAGATTTGGAATTTTGATTCCATCATAAATTGCAAATTTTAAAAGGATGGAGGGTTGAGAATGGTGTAATAATTTTAAAATACTATAAGAGATGTCCCCCATGAGAGATTTAAAATGGACACTTAAAGTACATTGTAATATGCATAAAAAAAAAAGTAGGTAAGCATGAACCTATTTTAATTTTGGTTTCAGTGTACAGAGGGGCAAGGAGAAATGAATTCCTAACCAGTTTGTTGTACTTTTACTACATGGATATTATCTGAATTGGAATTCTTTTTAGCAAAGACTTGAAACTTGATGTAACTTTATCTTGACATGGACAGATATGCCTAAAAGAAAACAAGTACCTTCTAGGAAAGTGAGAATGCCTTTTAGGGAGGCAGTGAATGAAGAGAGATTCAGGGACTATGGTGGCTTTTTAGAGGTGTAAATCCTTGACTTTTCCTTACACATAAGAGAGCTGAAGAGATACTCAGGTATTGATTAGGGGAAGACTTCCAAACAAATGAAGTTTATGGTACTGGTATGTAATTTCTTGAGATTCTCTTGAGAATTTTTTTTTTTTTGTCTGCAAATATTTCTTTTTAGAATATGATGTGCTATGACTTCTGATTTGCTTATTTCTCTTCATAATAGGTTAGTTATTCTTAATCTCTGCTTGTTGTTGGACTAGGAATGACTTCTTTCTTTGGGAGGAAACATTCCTGTGTAGCCAACACAGCTTTAGTCTCTCTCAAACGGGTGCTTTTTATCAAGCCCTCCCACAAAATAAGCCAGTTTCATTGCACATCTGTAGATGAAGATGCATGTCTAGGACAGCATAATACCTACATATCAGCAAACCTTTTATTCTTCTGTGCAGTTTTGTTTTTACAAAACTTAGTCTGTATTCTTCTTCAAGCAAGGATCATTGTGACCCTGCTCAGAAATGAGGTGTTGTGTCTAGAGAGCCAGCTTCTTTGGGATGTGCTTCAGCCCCTGAAACTTCAGTAATCTGTAGTTTTGTCATTGATAGTATTGTTGCTACTAAACTTTCCACAGTTTGTGGAAGGTCCTTTGTTTACTGCAGTGAAAGGAGAAGTTCCTTTGAAAAGGTTACGTTGCTAGAAGCTCTTGGAGTGAAGTTTGTAACTGAGAAGTTACGATTCTCTTTGCAGTCCTATGAGATTGGCTGCTTAATTTTTTTTTCTAATAGAATCTGTGTTCCCTGTATGGTCCAATAACGTACTGATAGAAAGTCCGTACTTTCCTTTAGGGGAGTTGAATGTTTTCCAGATTGCGTAAGTAGTTTGGAAATGCCAAGAGTGTGGTCTATTCAAAGATGCCTTTGTCTTCTCCTTTGCAGTCAACCTAGCACGTTCTCAATACTGGACAAACACCAATGGACTGTTCTCAATTGTCTTCATCCTTGTCTTTTTCCTTCACATCAGGATGTTTTCGCAGCACAATAAGGAAAAACAGTGTATGCTAGCAAAGTAATATGGACACTGTATATAGTGGGTATATGCAAAATTTCGTTCTGAGCGTAGGACTATTTCGCGTCTTGTGATGTGTTTAGAGATCTCAAAAGGTCTCCCAGTCTTTATATGGAGGAATTTGAAACCTTCAAAGAGTTTCACCAAGATAAACCAGGAAAAGCACTGACAGAGCTGGCAGTCAGGGCACCACACGGAATGTGGAAAACTGGGGAATAAATCTTTGCTCCCCGACATAGAATGTCACTATAGAAACACTGTCGTGAGTGACAAAGCTGATTTTAGAAGTTCCTGTACTCCAGGATGCAGTTGCCAAGCTATTGGTTGTGTCAACTCGACTGTAATTTGAATCAGTAAAATATTCTTGTCTCTGTACCTTAAGATCAATGATTTGTTAAAAGCTTATCTCTCACCACTTGTAGGGAGAGCCTTAGTCATTTGGTTATTGAGTCTTTTGTGGTGGATCTCTCACTTTGTACAAAATTTATCTGGGCCTGAGAAGGAGATTCTCTGTGTGTGTGTGTTGGTTGGTTTTTTTGTAGCACTTAGCTAGTAAGTGCCAGTGTCTTGCAGATTCTGTTGTACAAATATCTTAACATCTGGATTAGGAAAATATATCCAAATATGTTTTCAGCCTAATAAAGACATGCAATTTGGCTTTTATTTTATTTACTTTTTTTTTTTAACCCCCCTTTTCTCCCTCTACCCTTTTCTCATCTCTGGAAAGAGGTAGGGCTTAGTAGCGCAAGCTTGAGCTCAGCTTCAAAACCAATTTTATAGTGGGAAAAACTTCTGTGGCAAGACTGTGTGACGGTCTTGCTCAGCACAATCTGTGTACTTAGTTTTATGAGGATGTATACACAGAAAAGAATTAAGGAAACGATAACTGTGTCTTTATTTCCCATGACAATAAAATGATACGATGAGGTTGCCTACTACCAGTATTCCTGCAATTGATCTATGAGATTGATAGCTAAGCTGGTGTCTGTTGCCAGGAAGAGCTCTGAGTGAAGTTGGTATTTGCATTTTGATTTTGCAAGTTGTTTTGCCAAATTTGCCTTATGGTGTTTGAAAACAAATGGAATTCCTGGAGAAGATGCTGTCAGTCAGATTCAGAGAAACAATCTCTAAAATCAGGATAATTACTAACGAACATTGATAGGTGACAAATATCCAATTTATAACTTCTTTAACCAAAATCATCATTCTCAGTGGATTTCTGTATGATGATAGCAATGTACGAGTCCAGAAGTAGGTTAATATGGTTACCTTTGAATTACGATGATGAGTTATTTTACAGAAATTGTTATTAATTCATCTCTGCTTGCTTTGTTTGTTTTGCAAATCACATAATTGGGGATTAACAGCAACTTCTGTATGGATGATACTAAACAACCGTAGTAAGACAAAATGCTTTCCTACTATTTTAAAAACTTTAATATATTTCAGTCATCTTTATTTTTCCAAGGCCTTTTTAAAGAAGAAGAGCATAACTTTTTATAGTAATATTTGATTTACTCATGCTAGGCACGAGAATGTTCCTGGATCAGATGCTTAATTGACTTCAGCAATCCAACTGAAATTGTTCTGTAGATGTACTGTGAGCTGAGAATGCTGTATTTATTTGCTTTTCATGTGTGACCCTTGAGCCCTGGTGGTCTGCAGCTTACGAACAATACATTGTATAATACATTATTGTTAGCTCGCACCACGGATTGTCCTAAAAAACTGGCTTTCCGTTTCATTTTTACCTAAATTATAAGAGCTCTGGGATGATGTTGCTTTATTTCTGTTCTCTGGTGAATGATCAGTTTTCTAAGCAATTATACCTTGATTCCTACAGTTATCATCCAAATTTAATAACTTGCATCTGAAAGCTGCTTGCAGGCAGCGGGTTGAAACTGCTCTTGTTGATGGAAGTGCCAATTCTGTATTAAAGTGTTATTTATCACTTACATAACTGGACTTCCTGGATTGTGTTTAAAAAAATCATTATAGTTGCACTTCCACTTAGGGTGTGAATAATAATGAAGTCTTCAATGGGTATGTGTCTGGAAAGTATCATACAATAAATATGAGGAGACCTGACTAGCTGATTGTAATTGTAATTACCAAAAGTAAGATAATGAAGCTGAAGAGTTGTTTTTCATTACCTCATTCCATTTCTGTTATCTTTATGAGGTTAGCTTTGTAACGCTTTCTATTAGTTGTAACTGTTCAAAATTAATAGAAGAATAACAAAAGCTCTGTTCTCCATCTGGGAGAAACCACTATTCACTTTTTAAAATACAATTTAGAACACTTGTTATCAAGTGTAACAGTGCCTCTTAGAATTGCTTTCAGAATACTTCGTCCTTAACTGAATTAATGTATTTCTGCCTGTGTTACTATTAGGATATTGAATTGATACCAAAATTACACAGTTCATCCTCCTTTTGCTCCTTTAGCTATTACTTAGCTAATTACTTGTGATTACCTTAAGAACATTATAAACACAGCATGCAAGAAAGCTGCTTGAAATTTTGTGTCATTTCAGGTGTTCTTTACCAATTCCTATTTCCACACTGAGGACAGATATGTGGAGGAGCACTGTTTTTGCATAGCCTTTTCTGCCTTTTCCTGTAATCTTGATTTTTAATTTTCTGCTTAAAGCAGACACAGCATCACAGAACAGTTGAGGTTAGAATAGTTGAAGTTGGAGGGCACCTCCAGAGATCATCTTGTCTAACCCTCCTGCTCCTAACTCAAAACCTGACCTAACCCAGGGTCAACTAGAGCCAGTTGCCCAGATCGTGTCCAGTCAGGTTTTGAGTGTCTCTAAGGATGGAGACTTCACAACCTCTCCTGTAAGAGGATGATGTTCACTCTTCTACATTTGGGAACCTGAAGAAAAATTACTTCAGTTCACCAAATGCATCCTTTTTAAAATTATCTGGTCTTCACATAAAAATGTGTTTTGGGTATCTTTTTTGTAATATGTGCATTGTATTCTTACTTAAGAAATTTTTTTTTTTTTTACACTTAAAATTCTAATTTCTGTTGAAGGCCACGTCATCTCACCATCACATATACTTAATTCAGAAAAGAAATATGTTACCATTTTTGTATAAAAAATATGAAGTTAAGATGGTAAAAAAGTTTGAGTAAATATATGATTTTTAAAAAAAGTTTTTGATTCAGTGCTAGTAAAAAAAAAAAAAAGTCACAGATGTAATGCAAAGACTTCAATAAGGACCAGGGACACTGTATGCCTGTGCCTGTTTTGCTGTTACCACATAGTCAAAGGTATTTCAGGCTTTCAGTTGCTGGCAAAATAGCTGTCAGTGGATGAGCTTTTAAGGGCTGCAGGGTGCCTGTGGGAAGGAAGAGCATTCGGGTACCATAATGTCTTGCTTAGAGTTCAGTATTCATTGCAAATTACTGTTGTGTTATTTTTTTTTTTTTCTTTTGTGATTACCAACCAAAATGAATCATTCCCTTGTTAGGAAATAGCAGATAATTAAGAATATTATTTAAATTCTGTTTTCCTGCTCCTGACTGAAATTAGGATTAAAATTGGTCATGTAAACTTTTTTATCCTAGTAAGCAAATGGGAATTGCAGATAAAGTCTAAATGGCCAGCTGGCAATTCCACCTACAGGCCTGAGCTCTTAACTAGCTAGCTTTTTGCATTAGCATCATGCTATGAGTAAGCATGCTCGACATGGGGCCGAGCTCACTTCTGTAGTTCTTGCCTTCTTGTGGCTTGTAGGAAGAAATTTACAGTAGCAAGTAAGCTTTCCATTTTATTTTTGTAGGTTTCCAGCAAAAACCAAGGCAAAAATCTGATAAATTTGCCTCTCATATCTAGTTGGTATCAAAGAGTTCAAGAAGTACCTGGAGTAAAGAAAGCTGCTGGCAAATGCAATATGGAGCTTCTCCAGCTTCCAGAGTTGATGTCTGCTCCAGAGGAAGAGCAACAAGACCTCTCTGCAGTTTTTGATGAATTAGAAGAGGAGCATGAAGACAGTCATTTTATAGGTGGTCCAAGGCCAACTATGACTAAGTTAATGGTAATTTTAGCTTTTAATGAGTTATTTTTAATAGTAATATTCTGCTTGATTTGGAATAGGTGAAATTTATTAGAATTGCAGACGCTAAGTGTGACAGCCTTTAACAGTTTAACACATTTGGCCCGTCTTCTGTCTGATAGGCATTGGCTTAGAAGTGATTTTACTTTTTTGTTCTGTCATGATACTTGATCAGTTCAGGAACTGAGCAAAGATAGGACTGCTGGAAGCCCTAACAATAATTCTGAATAATCAAAGTAACTTTTTGTTTGAATTGCAATATTGTATTCTTCTTTTAAAGATGTTTACATAAAGGATGACAAAAAATGTTGCTTGTATGTTTGGCTTCATTATTCTATTGTTTCTGTTGTTTATTTGCTATTTTATTAGAGATTTGAACATCTGGGAACCCTAATGAGTTTTGTTAAAGAAAATTCTCCATGATGTTCCATAACCCTCAATGTTTTTTGCATAGAGGCTGACAGCATTTTCTAAAGAAAATTAGCAGGGTTTTCTTGTGAAAATGAGAGAAATACATAATTTGAATCCCATATAATGTCGAGTCAGCTGCCTGTTTAGTTTCAGTTGGACTGAAAGTCTTGCACAGTTTGATCTGATGCCATTAAATTCAGTGGGAATTTTGCTACCAACTCCACTGGGTGAAGGATCAGGGTCTTAATTTCCCCCCCTCCTTTCACACAGGAAAATGGTATTGAAGCAAAGTTTTCTCCTCATCCATGCCCCAACTGGATCTTAGACTGGACCAATCTACCATCTGCAGTCAGTCCTGGAGAAGGTAAGGGTTTTTCTGTATGTATGTATGTATGTATGTAACAGTGCGTTCTTCTGGTAAAGCTACTTAACTGTTTCATAGGAAAATATGTCACTTCTCAATGTATTTCAGAGCTCCATAAAACAGGTAAGCAGTTTTAAATCTGTTTTAAAATTCAGTCTGTTTGGGACACATGGTGAGATGACTTCCCTCAGGTCATCAACAGCTGATGACCAAACTGGGAATAAAAGCTTGACCTTGATTCCTGAACCATATTTTTTCCCACTTTCCTGAACTTTTCTTGTGAACAGCAGGTCAAGCGAGGCACC
>NW_009194083.1:0-201 GCF_000690835.1 Fulmarus glacialis
GGAAGTAGCACGGGGTGACTGGGGCTGGTGGTCCACCTCTGGACCAGGGAAGCCAGGCTGCCCCATCCCTGTGGGGCACAGCAGGGATGTGACCCTGATGTGGGGGAACTGAAGGAACCCCTGGGTGCAGGTCCCAGGGCTGGCCTTGGTTCCCAGCTGGAGGGAGCCAGAGGCTTGGCCGCCCCTCCCGTATCCCCACCC
>NW_009194083.1:383-912 GCF_000690835.1 Fulmarus glacialis
TCTTGGTTTTTTATATTTTTTTATCATTATTACTATTATTATTTTCCCACCCTTTTCTGTCCTATTAAACTGTCTTAATCTCAACCCATGGAGTTACTTTTTTTTTCCCGGTTCTCTCCCCCATCCCACTGAGGGGGAGGAGTGAGCTGTGTGGTGTTTAGCTGCCTGCTGGGTTAAACCACAACAGTCCCCCAGCTGCCCCTACCAGAGCCCGGGGCTGCCACACGCAGCCAGGACACAGTCAGGGGGCCCACCGAGGGCTGGTGGTGGGAGCAGGAGGAGGAGGAGGTGGGGGCCCCGTGGCTGGGGAGTGGGCACACACATCATTGGCATCTCAGGAGGCACATAACGTCCCCCGAGAGCCCTCCCTTGTGGACACCCACCTGCGATGAGATACTCCTTCTTCCCGCCGGTGTCCAGCAGCCGGCCGCACACGGCGGTGGACGGAGCCGTGTAGATGAACTCTATGTCCTTGTCGGGGCCCTTAAACATCTGGGGAGAAGGAGTGGGAGTGAGTGGCCGGCTCGGA
>NW_009194083.1:1073-1357 GCF_000690835.1 Fulmarus glacialis
CCTTTGCTCGGATCACTGCAATGGAGAGGTGTTGAGGTCAGCAGGGGTGGCTGGGGACCAGAGGTGCTGCCAGCGCCATGCAGTGCTGCCCTGGTGGGACAGTCCCGCTCAGCCCCCCCGTCCCACAGGGGCTCCCACCCTCACACGGGGCCGGCTGCCTGCAGCGAACCCCGCTGCCCTCCCCACAGATGCCCAGCTGCCCGCGGAGCTGGCTGTCACACACCGTTCCCAAAGGGACAGGGCTCTGGCACGCATGGGACGGCAACAGGCAGTGTTGCAGCAGC
>NW_009194084.1:0-201 GCF_000690835.1 Fulmarus glacialis
GGAAGGGTCTCATCTGGACAAAGCCAGCCCACCACTGCTAGAGGGGTCAGCAAGAAAAGCATTGCCCTGGCCGATGAGCCCTGCCACCAAGAGACCTGCTCCCGGGAAAAAGGTGAGAAAGCTGTCCCTGTCACTTGATGTGCCCACCCACGTACTGAAAATCCTGCTCGACCTAGCCAGAGAGAAAGAGCTGCAGGGCCA
>NW_009194084.1:236-679 GCF_000690835.1 Fulmarus glacialis
AGAAAAGAAACCTCCCCGTCTGGGGCACGGCTCGTCGGCCGGGGCACAGCTCCTCGGCCGGGGCTGGAGAAGGCAGCGGGGCTGATGGGGGGCATGGGCGGAGGGGAGCACGGGGTGGCATCAGTGTGACCACAGCGGACCACAGACATGGCACCTCGTCCCCCTGGTCCCAGTGTCCATGGCACAAGCAGCAGCCACGGGAGGATTTGGTTTAATAACTGTCACCTCAGCACACCGGAGAAGATACAGCCGTGTTTGCCTTCACTAAGGCCAGCCCCGGAGCGTGGCCAGGTCCCAGCCCTGGGCACCACAAGGATTTCTGTGCACTGCTTCGCTCCTCGCGCACCCGCTGCTGGGATGTCTCCAAAGGGGCCGCATCCAGCCAGACAGGTTTTCCTGTGTGCCGCCTCTCTCCCGGTGGCTGCAGCCCACAAAAGTCCTCC
>NW_009194084.1:700-941 GCF_000690835.1 Fulmarus glacialis
AAGCGGGGCTGAGCCTGGAAGCCGCTGGCAGCGAGCGTGCACAATAAAAGGTGGCACTGAACATGACTTGTTGTGGTTTTTATACCGGTCTTGCGCCCCTCTCCATCCCTGTTTTGTGTTCCGTCTCCCCAGAGCTGCAGTGGGGGCACATCCCAGGCTGGGGACCAAAGCTCCTCAAGCCCCAAATGAGGGGTGTCACCCTTTGCACCGGCAGCAGGGCTGGCCCCCGGCCCAGGGTGCC
>NW_009194085.1:0-39616 GCF_000690835.1 Fulmarus glacialis
GGGCTTATGCTTGCCAAGGTAGCTTGCACTCTGTGTACTACTAACGTATATAATAACGTAGCTGCAGTATTGCAATATACCTCCCTAAATAACGTAAGCTAAATGGGTAAACCCTTGTATTTAACTTCTTTTTAAAAAATCGCATCTGTGAATGAGTACCAGCCTGATGGAAGCGTTCAACTGCATTCTGCAACTTTTCCTTCCCAGGTGTCAGGCTCTTGCCAAAGCCGGTTGCTCAGCATTACTGTCAAATTTCTTCATCTCTCGGTCCCCATGCCAGGACTCTACTGCAGTTTGCAGGCTCCTCGTTTCTGTTCTCCTCCCCCAGCCTCTCTCCCCTTCAAATCTATTAAATATGTCCTACCTCGGCTGTGACTCCCCTTAAGCAGGTCTGACCTTGTCTCCCTTTTTCTTCCTAAACAGTTAGAAAGGTTTCCCAGTTTTTCTACGGTAAGAGCCGCTACCCTCGTTTTCAGATTCTGTACAACTTCCGTATGTAAACACCCCCACTGAGTAGTAAGGCTTCGGTTTCTCATACGCCTGTTTCTACCATCTCTTTTATTCCCAAATCTTTATTGGTTTGACCTGCCTGAATTCAGGTCTTTGCCTAGGAGAACTTTATTCCTAGAAATAGCTCTACTCAAACAGGTTAACAGACTGAAATCTGCAGGAATTATGTATGTATATGATGATTAATTGTGAAAATGATGGTCGCAAGACACTGCGTTCTTTTGCAAGTTCATTAGAGCAGGATGCCTCCCTTCTCCTTTGCCTCAAATCTAAGCCTAGCTATCTTAAATCATTAATGAAAAAATAATATCACTATGCTACTCTTACCAGCTCCTTGCTGCTACTTTTGGATGTTACTTTTAAGCCCTTGGCATGCTGCATGCCATTTGAAAATCTTTGCACGCAGCGGTTGTTTTCTGGGGAAAGAATTTAAAAAATGCAACGAAACTTTAAAAGCTGATTGGTTGCCTTCAAATGTTTTCCTTCTTTTTCTAAAAGTGTCTCAAATCTGTGGGTTGTTGAAATGCACATCAGCTTGGCACAGCCTCCGTGGTTGCCAAGTATGTGAGCCAGTTGGATCTCAAGGAAATGTAACTCACTGCAGTCAGTCCCGTGGCGACTTTCTATTCAACAAGAAGCAAACATCTTTTGGTGAGTCACGGGGCATTGTTCCCTACAAACTAGCTGTCAGGAAGTGGAGTCTGACAAAGCTGATGGGCTGTCTATAAAAACAGTTTTCCCCTACACTCAGTGCTGTCTTCACATTCTTCATGAATCATCAGGTCCAGAGTCCTTTCAAATTCCCAACGAAGGCAGAATTAGCTACCATTCAGGGTGCGGTACTGTGGTGCTTGCCTCTCTATTTGTATTCCTTCTTCTGATAGTTCCAGTTCTTTCCTTCAGCCATGTATTTCACTGCTTCTCCTTTCCCTCCTATCCTGGTCAAGACGTCTACCATGCTTCCAAGGCTATTCCTGGTGCCTGTGTCCTCTGTGTGGCCTTCGTGCACTGACCTCATTGAAAAGAGTGTCTAGCTTTTCCTCTTGTGTAAGCCATTTTTCCGTGCCCCTCCAGTTATCTGTGGCCCCCAAATCATCCTGAAAACCTTTGGGTACACTTGTGGATGCTCAGCCTCAGGATGTGGCTGTACCTGCATCCACATGTCTTTGAAGAGCAATGCCACTGTCTGAGGGGATGCTCCAAACCTAGCACCTGCATCGCAGCTTCAGAAAGATAACTAGCCTTCATCTTTTAGCGTAGCTTCTGTTGGAAACAAGGTTTATGCCATCCTTTAATATGCGTATGCACATGCATCTTGGTATTTGTCCTTTAAATAATATTTTATTTCCGTTTCCCAGTTTCAACCAAGTATGACATAAGAAGAACAGCTCCAAGGTAATTAAGTTCTCGCAAATTTTGTAGAAACAGACCAACAGGGAAAAGCAAGTCTAGAGTCTGACACTTGCCAATTTTCTCCAGTTTTCAGCTTAGTGACTGAGTGATACATTCATATGTGACTGCCTCTGTTTGGCAATAAGATATACAGTGTAAATGAAGTTTTAAAGAGAAAAGGAGAAGGATTTTCTGGGTGAATGCCCCTGGACTGGCATCTCCCTCAAAAATTCAAAAATAAATAACTCTTGATTTGATGCATCGCATTTTGAACACGGAAACAGAAAATCTTAGTACAGTTCAGTGTAAACATTTAATCAACCAAGAAACAGTTCTCTAGGAGATCTGATTTCCTGAGCTGTACTGGTCACAAAGTGCTTTGTTTTTACTTTGCTGCATCTCCAGGGCACAGCTCCTGTCTTTGTTCTGCCAGGCACACACGCATTTGTGCAAGTACATCAAGTACAGAAGGGCTATGATTTCAACTAGTGTCTTTAGATCTGTTTTATTTTGACAAAATTGGCCAACAGTTTCAAGACTTACTGAATGTTATCATATAAGCATAATTTCCTTGAAACCAAGCAAAAGTGATGATCACTCATCGTGACACAGAATAATGTATTCCTTGATGCGGCCTGTAGGGCAAATCCCAGCAATGACAAGATACTGGATTTTTGTTTTGTTTTGTTTTGTTTTTTATCTGTTAGTCCTTGTCAACTATAGATGGGGTTTCATAGCACAGCTATGACTTGTTCTGGGGTAGCTGCCGTATATACAAGTGCGATGATGTCCTTAGAAAGGGTCCCTTTACAACTGCATTGTACATGTCCACTTAAGGACTGTGGGCTAAGTGTGAATCCTGGCAATTCAGGCATGTGAAAGGAAAAAGCCACATGGCAACAAGAAAAATTCTTGAGCTCCAGGAATGTTAGTAGAGAATGTAACTGGCAAGGGAATTTTTCACTTGGCACAGTTATATGAAGACAAAGGAATTTAGGCACCTGAAATCAACAGTAGTAAATACCAGGTTCCTAAATACCTCTTCAAATCTGGCTAAAAACCTCCTCGCTGTCTTTGGAGCATAGGCAGTGGAATACTTTTATTCTTCAAGGAAAATATCTCTTAAGGTAATGCTTACTGATGGTTAGTAATGTCTCGGTTTTCTCAGGCTTCATTTGACAGCAATTCCGTGCAATTTAAAAATGCAAAGCAAGTATTCAGGGTCTTTTTTGATCATGCGGATCTGCTCTGCAAACAACTGAATGGTAAGATTTGTGCCTTTAATATTGATTAAATAAAAGTACACTGAAATGACACAAGAAGAATTGAAAAGTATTTGAAACTCGGTGTTTAAACTTTAAAACTCACCCTGATACCGATTAGTGATAGACCCCAAACTACACATCCTTAAATTTTACTGAAGTTTTGATCTGAAATGTAATTCCATTGCCTGTAGCTGATATTAGCATATGCATTTAGGAAGACAGAATTTTTTTATAACGATTCTTCCATGACCAGTTGCAGTATTGTCAGCATCAACTTAAATACAATGTTGTTCTTTTGTCTGAAAATTTACTTTTCTTGTTTGTTCTTTAGTGTTTGACTGGTTAGGGCATAACAGTCAGAGTTTTAAAGAAATAGAGTCTTTTTAAATGAAAGTAGAGATCCTTACATAAGGATCTCTCCTTACACACTCTTCTCCAGAGCTCTGGAGCTTCAAGTCGCTCCTTGCCTTCCATGAGAATTGATGACTCTGCAACATCCTGACTTGCAACTGGATGAAGGCAGGGCAAGCAGTAAACATGCTGTCTGTTAGACATTGCTGTTGGATTCACTGCTTTGTAGACTCAAAGTAATGTGAACTGTTGCTTATCATGGTATGTCCCTGTATTGCTAATAAATGGAATCGCAAGATGGTACTACCTGCATTACAAAAAAATGACTCACGAAATTGTGAGCCCTGGGGTATTAAACTTCAGCTATCTGAATCTTGAACCTCAACGTTGAGATAAAGATGGTAGATCTGACAGGGAAGGGCATTCTCATTGACACGACATGTCAGGTTAATAAGCAATCTTTGATGTCTCTCTCTGTGCACACAGCTTAATTGTATTCCAAGGAAAAATGCATTGATTTTAAAGATGATGTGGACTCATGTGTTTCCCTTTGGCAGACCTGACTTTGCATGTCTCTGTTGGTACAAGCATCTTTTCTATATTACACTTAATCTGAAGACATGGGCTTGATATGAAGTCCTTCATATCAAGGGATTTCAAGGGAATTTCTGCTTTGACTGTAATAGGCTGAGGATTAAGTGGCAATCTCAGCCTTGGGATCTCACTGAACAGATGCATGAAATAACGTACTGGAAGAAATTGAAGGAGATAGCAAGAAACAAGGAGAACCATGAGACTGTAATTTGCTTGGAATTCAGATATCAAGCTGTGGCTTGCTTGTTTTGTTTTTGATTAGTGTTTGTTTAGTGGTATTAAAAGGTGAAATAACTGTTGTTACAGTTGTGCTATACAGAAAGCCTTTTCAGCAATGTAACAGTAATACTTGGGAGCACAAGGTGAATGAGAGGCCCATGTGGGTTAGTTTGTGCTGAGGGACTTACTGTTATACTTGGTAGATATAGTGCCTGTCACCAGGGAATCCTAGAAACACTTTACATAGGGCTACATGCTGCTCCCCTTGCAGTTGATGATGATAATAATAGTAATAGAATAGAATATTTCAGTTGGAAGGGACCTACAACGATCATCTAGTCCAACTGCCTGACCACTTCAAGGCTGACCAAAAGTTAAAGCATGTTATTAAGAGCATTGTCCAAATGCCTCTTAAACACTGACAGACTTGGGGCATCAACCACCTCTCTAAGAAGCCTGTTCCCGTGTTTGACCACACTCTCGGTAAAGAAATGCTCCCTAATGTCCAGTTTAAATCTCCCCTAGTGCAGCATTGAACCATTCCCACGTGTCCTATCACTGGATCCCAGGGAGAAGAGATCAGCACCTCCCTCTCCACTTCCCCTCCTCAGGAAGCTGTAGAGAGCCATGAGGTCGCCCCTCAGCCTCCTTTTCTCCAAACTAGACAAACCCAAAGCTGCTCCTCATAGGACATGCCTTCCAGCCCTTTCACCAGCTTTGTTGCCCTCCTCTGGACGCATTTGAGTACCTTAACATCCTTCTTAAATTGTGGGGCCAGGAACTGCACACAGTACTTGAGGTGAGGCTGCACCAACGCTAAATACAGCAGGATAATAAAAAAAAAAACATTGGCTTTAGTAGAAGAACAGTCAGACCCACAAAAACCTTTGGGTTCCTTTGAGGCAGGTGGATATTGTCATATCTGTGGGATAGCTGAGCAAAGTGAGGCACGTGATGCTGTGGTGTTTGCCCAGGTGATGCAGGAATTCATTGGCAGAGTCAGGAAGAGCGACAGAAGGAGGAGGGCTGGTACTGTCGTTCCGGTCTGCAGAGCGAAGTAGCATTTGCTGTCTGATCAAAGAGCTGAAGGTGTTTATAAGAAACACTTTTGTAAGTAATTACATGAACACATTTAATCCCAATACTTTATATGTCATGGCTTTTTTTTTTTAAAGCCCTACTTGTGTTGAATAGTTGTGGTTAGTCAGTGCTGAGGAATTTACCTGGATGTTAACAGGCTGTTTTAGTGCTCCATGTGTAATTGTTTTCTATAGTGCGCCCTTCCTGTGTCGTCTATCACTCTGGTATGCATGAAGCGCTTCTAGGTTATTGCTACTAGCAGGTTACACCTTAGTTTGGGAATTTGCAAATAGATGTGTTTTTCAGTTAAGCAAATATACCAGCAGCTAACCAATATCTTGGTTCTTTTAGTCTTGCTTAAATCAGATCTGACATTTTTGTTTTTGTGTGTGAGTTGGGTTTTTTGTTTGGGTTTTCTTTTTTAATGCTAACTGGTAAAATCAAAATACATTTTTTCTTACTGAATGGGACAGAGCATAATGACTGCCTTAGCCTGATCTTTCAGGTGCTCAGCTTGCAGGTGGGACACCTGAATCATTAGTCTCTACCTAATGATTAGGTTCTGCATAATGATTCATTATTTACACAGAGTGAAATTGTACCAGAAAGAGAGACCAAGAACTTGACACCTGTCTGTGCCATCCCCACCAGTACCTCCAAGCCCAGTACTTAGGACAACTTGAATGCTTGGTGTGGGTGTTCCTTTTCTGAAGAATCCTTTCACAGCATTTCCAAACCAGATTCTTTGGGGAGTAGCATTTGCATGGAGAGACCTTTTATACCAAAGTTTTTCTAATTCAGAATTAAAATATAGTTAGAAATGGGATCTTTCCCAGAAGATGGAAATTTTGATTCCCATACATCCCCACGCTGCATTTCATTTGTTACTGAGAGAGCAGCTTCCACCTCTGGCCAGCCTATGATACCAACCTCCACTAATGCTTGGTAGACCTTCCCCTGATCACTTCCATGCTTTTTCTCCCAGTCTTGTCCTCACATGTAATCCTTCCCAAATCCACGTTATGACCATCCCTCAGATACCTCCTTAAAACTCTTGCTGCAGTATCTATGGAAATTTGACCGTGGTTTCCTTTGCAGTGCCTACAGACTGTCAGGTAATCTAAGATCATCCAACTAACTGTTTTTCTTACAGGTGGAATTGAATCCATATTTGAACATAGAGATGTCAGGCTAAAGAAGGCGCCATTCAAATGCTTTCCACTACCACAACAGAAATGACAGTTGGCCTGAAGAGTGGGAAAAACACTGTTCCATCCCTCACTGAAACTGAAAATAGTGTTCTTTGTATGGGAAGGAAGGGAACGGCAGGTCAGATGTTGTGGGAACATTTGGAATATTTTGCTGAAACTGGAGTTTCCTTTTAAAATATGGAAAAATGCAAAATCAAATTTGGTCTAAAGGGAATTATGCTCAAGTGGTAATCTAGGATTTATATATTTAAAATATGTTTTGATATTAACTTAGTGAAAGTTTTATGGGGAATGCTGCATTTCTGACTGTTAGTTTGATCCTTTCATTGCTGCCTCCTGGTTGTGGCTGTCTGTACTCGTACTCACCAGGGTGGCTGCTGGGCTCCTTTGCTTTCTAGGTTAGTCATCCAAAGAGACCGCTTCTTACTGTGTTTTAGAAGCTGCTGTGTATAGCTGATAATAGCCATATATGCTCGCTTCCTCAGTACTAGTAGTTTGTCCTTTTTTTTTTTTTTTTTAGCAGGACTGTGGCAAATTTACAGTGACTATGGGATTTACCACAGGAGAGAGAGAACAGGGAAAAAGTGTGTGAAGGGTTTCATTTATAGGCATTTCAAACTCAGCTGTTCAAAGAGCAACATAATCCTAAAACAACCAATAAAACAGTCCAATAAATGGACTGCTCTCCAGTTTGCATTCCCCTGAGCATTGTATATTTTAGTTTGGAGCTTGACGTGTTTTGAGATGTTCTTATCATTTCTAAGGATTATTCATGTGAGCAAAAGGCTAACAAGACAGTTGGAAAATAGCTGGTATATCAGTTCCCTCTCTAGAGGCACTGACAATGTTGCTAATTCCTAAGATGTTCCTCCTCTTCTGTCCTTTGGGGTTTTTTTTCACCATTGGTGGCAAAATTCTGTGTTGGGTTGGCTGCACTGGGGTCACCATTGGACATGAGGATCACAGCCTAGCTAAGGCTACTGGTCTTCAGTTAATGCTCTGTATTAGCAACTTCACAGGGTTAGCTTGATCTACAGTTTCTATCCCATTGTTGTTTTTCCACCTAGATTTTCATCCCATCTTTGTTCCTCTCTTCAGTTTTTCCCTATGCTGTTCACTTGTGTTGCCTGATTCTGCCCCTGCAACGGGTGGAGAAGTTCATAGTTTTATCCCTGTTTGTATCTGTAACTTCTAATTTGGGAGCAGAATTTGAACCAACTTTTTTCCCCCCGTTTTTTATTTTCACTGATTTCTCCATCTTTCCTCCTTACTTCTATTGCAATCCTGGAAATGCTGCTTAGTGTAGTACAAATTATGATACACAGCAACTGTAAAACTAGAGGGATCTGTTGGCCATATGGACTTGCTTTGAATTTACACTAGCTTGAGTGTAAGTGGGATCTGGTTTGGTCCTGGAGTATATTAACTAGATTTACACCATTAGGATGATGTGAACGGCAGTGGGTGGGTAGACCAAACCAGTGGGTTTCACTTCATTGAATGTCTAACAGCAGGCGTAACCAGAGGGATCATAAGTAATTGAGGGAAAATGCTTCTTTATATTTTCCAATAGTTTTGAGGAATCAGGAATGGAGACTTCATCGTGTGCTCCATCACAAGAGAGAGCTAACGCCTACAAAGTGTATTCCATTCAGCCAAATTGTGCAGCGGTGGTATTGCCTGAAAATACGGGCTAACCTCTTCTTGCTCAGTTGTAACTGAGAGCAGAATCTAGATTAGTGTGTCAGTCTGTGAAGGGAATCTCCTCCTAGGGAGCCAAGAGTGAAAAAGAAGCAGAAGATAAAGTGGGTAGAAAGGAAAATTATAATTATGTTAGAGGTTGAGCTAATGCTTTCTAAAAATCTCAGCTCTGACATGTACCTGTCTGCAGTTTTGCTTCTTGTTGGTTTTCATGCTGCATATCCTGGACTAATTCCTGTTCAGCAAACATCTGTCAGACATAATAATTTCAAGCATTAATCCTTACAGGAATTAACCAGCTTGTTAGTTGATGACCTGAACTAGATAGTTTCTGGGGATTATTGCTATTTAAATCTTACCTACCTTTCAAACAGTGGCAGCGTGCTGCGCTGGTTTTCTTTTCTTTTTTTTTTGTTTTTTTCTGGTCTGATATGTCTTTAGATTGTCATCCCCTCTTTCACTCCTACCACGCGGTAGGAGGCAGAGAGGAAATCCTGTGCTGCCTCCGACACAAGTGAGGAGGAAGCCGCTGGTTTCTCTTCGCGCCAGACTTGCTCGTGCTGCCAGCCGTGCCGAACCGCTGTCGTCACGTCCAGCGGAGGCCAGGCTGGATTGCACTTGCTGTGCTGGAAACCTGTCAGGGAACTTTGATGAAATCACCACAGACTTTTACCTGCCCTTTTTTCCAGAATTCCCACGATTTTGGTAAGGTTTTTGCAAGGTTTGTTACTTTTATTTTGTAAGGAAGTGAGATGGTTGTGACCCTGTGGCGTGTCTGTATCTTTTGGCTCCTAATACCTTTTTGAAGTCATTTTCCATGTTCCATTAAATTTGCCAGACAGTTAGAAGTGTCAAAGATATTAAGTTCCTTGATTTCAAGGATTTGAATTATAATGAAAAGGAGAGAGAAATAAGTGGCTGCCCGGCAGCAGCCGGCTGGTTGCGGTGACGCGCACGAGGAGCAGCCCGCTGGCGCGCTTGTCTCCCGAGAAGGCCCGCGCCTCGCCTCCGCGTGGTGCGAGTGCTGCAGGTCCTGGCGGAGAGGTGGGAGCATCCGAGGGCGAGGGCCCTGTGCGATGAAATAAGGCCTGATAAGCTGTTTTGTGAGCAGCAGGCCAGGATGGGGAACTCCTTCATGTAAGGCAGGAAAAAAGAAGTGAAAATATCCCTGCCGTAGTGCTCGCAACGAGGGTTGGAGATAAGGGGCAGCCAGTGAAGTTGATATAAAGAGTATCTGTTGGAAGTGTTGCTGGCACTCAAGACATGGTATCAGCTTTTACAGCCCCCAAATATTCACCAAATTGGGACGGCTGAGATCCCTTCCCTGAAGTCTGTTAAATAGGGTGGGTTTAAGGTCCCATATACAACTGTTAAAACATGACCTGGGTGTATGCAGTAAGTTAAAAAGAGATTAAAGAAATTAATTTTTTTTTTTAATTAGGGAGTATAATTTGCATCTAGCATTGTTGCTTATATTGTGTTCATTGAGCCCTTTGCACAAAATGTCTGATTATTGGAGGCTCTGTTGTGCTGTGGTGTAGCAGTGGTCCCCTATCACAGAGTCGAATGCATTTTCCTCCAGGAAGGTGATAACCTGCTTCTCCTGGTTTGTGAGTCAACCTTTAGCAAGGTACCTGCTGAGCCCTGATCTATAAATTCAAAGGAAATAGCAGGGGAAAATTCCAGTGCCATGAAATGCCTTTAAAATATAACAAGTGTTTGTAGTATCTTTAAAAGATGGCCTTGGAGACTACTTAAGAAAGTTTATTTTTCTTTTAGTTCAAAGTTAAGTTTGTGCCATGATGTATAATGCTCCTTGTAGAAGAATTATATATTACTTGGGTTATAAAAATCTATGTCTTTACGTCTTTTCCTTATTTCATGTGTTTGAGAATCATTACTGCTATGACACATTTGTCAGGAAATGTTTGTCAAATATGCCAGCCTGTGTGTGCAAATCCTCAGGTGAATGTATTTCTGCGTTAGCTCTCTGGCAACCGGCAGCCCCAGAGATATGTCTCATAATACTTCGGGTGGGATTTTCAAAGTTGCTGAGAAGAAGTAGGCCCTGAGGTCCCATTGGGGTCTAAATAGATCTGAGCTGCCTCATCTTTTCGGATGTCCACGGAAAAAAAACCAGCTTTGGTTTGTTGTAGTATTCTATTTCTAAAAGGTAATTAAAAGTGGTTGATGTAAGAGTGAGAAGAATAAGCATTGGCTTTACCCTTGCTGCTCAGCACAGTAATTATCTGTGATCACAGCTTTAAATAACTCTCTGGTCCTCCTCACTGGAGGTGGACTGCTGACAGACGCGGCTCACTGCTGGGTCCTGCTGCCACTTTACTCTTGGTTTTGGTTTTGATTAATCTCGGTAGAGGCAGGTTCAAATCCCCTTTAGGTTTATAAACCATAGGACTTCAGTCCTCAGTCAGGCTAAAAAGACTACTAAAAAAGCAGTGCTGCTTCATCTTGGAGGCATTCTTCATCGCTGTTGTGAAATCCTGGGCTATGCAGAGCACTGGAGTTGTGGCGATGCTGGTCTCTCTACAGAACCCAAAGCGTGTGTGTGCTCCAGCGGCTGCTGGGAGGGGTCTTTGCAATTGAAAGCAGAGATGCGATCTTGCTCTTTAACCCACACTGCCTGGCAAGCACGCACAGGGGGAGGGTGACGGAGACATGGAAACTGCAATAGTTCAGGCAAAAATGAGTCACGAGAAAGCAGCCTGTTTTATTCAATTCCAGAAATGTTCTCAACCACTCAAAATCAGTTTAGAGCCATTGTTTTGCACTGGTCTATTTTGTTTCTGAGCTTGGGGATGAGGTTGCTGGTAGTTCCAGTAATGTATTTTGTAAGGGACACAGGCAGGCCTTGTTTGCCCATGAGTTTGTCTGAACACAAACCAGTGCTGTTTTGCAATATAAAGCCTGGCATTATCAGCTTAGTGCAAATATTACTTTAAATTATGTCCAGAGTGCTGGTTGTTTAAGTATAGCTTTACTTACCCTGCTGTATGTTTTTGACAGCATTTCAAGGGTTTAGCTCTTGCCATGGTTATTTTTCTCTTTCTTTATAAAAACAGAACTTCCTGTTCCATACAAATTAAAATCTGCTAATTTTTCTATAATCATGTGCTTTGATTCCATGAAAATCACTCATTTATTTTAATCACAACTTCAGTATTTTAAATTAGTATTGTCCTACTCGCTAACTAATTTTTTTTTTATTCCAATGAGTTTCACTTTTTCCATGTAAATATCTCATTAGCCTCATCCTAGCGATAGTATTTTGAAAGATATATCTGAGAAATCTTATGTTTTGGGGAATTAGTCCTTCAGCTGTTCTTCTAAAGGGGACAAAAGATATTGTGCCCTTAGAATATACTTGTTAAGTACTTGCAAGTGACTATTTCTAACAAATATTTCTAGTAAACACTTGACTTACAAGGTTTATTAGTTTAAAAGCTGTGTGCTTAGTGCTCCCAGATTGCACACAATTGCTCACTCAGAGGCAGAGGCATTTGACTGATGGTCAAATAAAATTTAACACTGGTTTTGTAAGAGGAAAAAAATTTGTATGCACAAAAACCCCTAGATCCAAATGTGGAACAGTTATGTGGAAGAGGAAGGGATGTGGAAGAGGAAAGGATGCAGACTTGTAGGCAGATTGACATCCCATATCCCTGAGCATCCACATTATGATTGTCGGCCTTTTCATGGGATTTGGACATGGGATTCCTCCAGAAGGCAGGTTTTCCCACCTCTGGCATGGATCCTTGCTTGGAAGTACCCCTCTCTCACACTGACTCCCCAGGGAATGGCAGGTCTCCTAGCTCAAGGTGTCCCACTGACAGCCTGAGGTTCAGTGCAATGAATCCTCTCTCCTGGTATGAGACACACTTCTGAGTCCAGTGTGTTTGCAGGCCCCATGCTGAGGCCACATGCTCGAGCAGGGCTTGAGGATCTCTTTCTGAGTATCTCTGGCTTCAAGGGGTGGGCAGAGGACATGGGTGGTGGAACCACCACAGCTTGCACAGAGCACTGGAAATGCAGCTGCAGTCTCTAACGGCCCTTTCTTCCCTAAGGAAGAAGTGTCCCTAAGTACACAATGACGCCCTGCTTTCATTGCTGAACCCCTTCTGACATGTCGTCTGTAATCTCTTTGGGACAGAGGTATTATCCTTTTAACCGTAGGGCACTTCTGCTCACTGCAGGGTGCTGTGAAAGCACACTCTTCATATGTGGCTTAACACATTGGGGTCCTGATTATGAAAATGGCCCTCGGGAGTTACCGTGTGACAAACTACACGCAAACGAGAGGAGCCGCTGCCAGCCAGCCAGGGAAGACAGATAATTTCTTACTAGGGTTGTGATGCCAAACCAAAATTAAGCAGTGCAGCTGGGGTATTAAGAATCACAAGGAAGAATTACTTGGAAATAGTCTACAGAGCAAAACTAGTTTGCAGAATATATTTGGCAAATGTATTTTCTCACCTTTGAGAAAATGAGATTGTCTGTACATAATATATGACCAGCAAAAGAGGAACGATTTATCAGATATATTATTCACTCCGAATTTTTCACTGATCTCTAGCCAAGAGGCAGATACCACAGAGGCTGGTTAGTCAGTATATCAGTGCTGTGACTGGCACCCAGTACTGAGGGATTGTGCAGTTTCTGGAGGACAAGTGGGAGATAATTAAATACATAAATTCTAGCCTCCAGAGACCGTGAAACTAATGCTGTTGGCTTGCAGTGCTTTTTCGTTGGCTGACTGATGGTAAAACTCTTGGGAAGCTGAGCAAAGCTGAAACCTAGCCTACTTCAGCAGCTGGGGACAAGTTCACAAGACGTAGATTGCTGGTAAGCCCACAGGTACCCTCCAGGGGCAATTTCCAAAGCAGATACCCTGGATCTGAAGAATGTCTGCTGAAGTTTTAGACCAGAGGTGTTTAACCTGTGATTTCACAGACTAAAGGGTCTGTGAACAGTAACTAGGAAAAGCAGGCCTCTTGTCAAAGTTTAAAGCCACTAAACAGAGCTGAGCGTCTCTGTAGAGACACTTGAAGGTATACCTATTAGAAAAGGCTGAAAATCACTGTCTGCAGTGTTTATTACTTGAATTACCAATTTTGTTCTTGTCCTTTCAAGTATTTCCTTATTGCCTAGAGGCAAGAAACAAAGTGCCTTTGAACCTGAGGTGTGACCTGAAAAGGGGATAGAGATAGCCTTACTCCCCGGGTGGCTGAATGAATAAATGCTCTAAAGATTGTTCAATACCTCAGTAATGTGGGGAAAGAAGATCAAAATCTAAACCAGACAGATATCCAATACAGATACGCTGTCTCCCTGGTGGTAAAAAGGAATTCTAGACCAGTACTAAACCCTACATTTTACTTATCTAGTTGAATCATGGTAGACCAGTCTGTCTCTTAGAGTGACCTGGGAATGCAGAAGTGTGTGTGTGTGGAGTGTATGGAGTGGGTGGGGAGAGATTTGTAATTAAGAGTCCTCACCTATACTTTTTACTTGCAAACGACTTAAAGATTAAAATATCAAAACTAAAAATGCTGTAGTCAGATTTACTGATTGTCATTCCTGATACTAAAAGGGAAGATAGCCCCAGGACCCAGCTCTGCCTTACTTGCACATGATGATTCCATTCAGAAATAGAACTATTTTAAAATTTTGATTTCTTTTTTAGGAATTTTTTTTTTTTTGGACCTGAGAATGATGTATTTTCCACAGCATTCTTATAAAGCAAAAAGATAGCCCATTTGCACTCGTTCTCACCAAAGTCTGAAACTAATCTTTAAACAAATGGTTGAAAAAATAAGGCTTTTTCAGAGTTAGCCTGCACAAAGCATGTCTGACAGTTTTTTCTCTCTCCTTTTCAGGTTTTTGTATTAGATAGATAGAAAATTGTCAAGTATGATCATGTTGTGGCAGAATGTCTTGCATGCTTCCTATGGATTGTTTTGTAAGGGAAAGGAAATGGTTATGATATGCATGAGTGCTGTATGTACTCATGATGTTAGCATTCCTTGGTTAAAGAGGATGCTTATAAGTAGGACATGGATGTGTTTATTCCAAAAAAATATTCTGTAGCTCATTAGGTCATTAATTAGGGCAAACAATCGCTGACTGTCATAAACATTCGCTGCAAATGACACAGGAAAAGGCTGTGTTGGAAGATGGCCAAGGTGATAGGATTAATGTCTTGAGCCTCTAAAAGATTATGCTGGAAATAACTACACTTTTATTTGCAACCTTGAGGGCTTCTGCACCCACTAAGGCAGTTTAACTCTTCTCTACGTGGGTGCAGCTCCCCAGAGGCTTTCAGTCCCTCAGTTGGCAAAGTGTCAGCTACTGGTAACATGATTCAAAATAGCTCCTCCTGGAGTACACCAAGAATATTCAGCTATGGAAAGACAATGGTCAGTGCTTCACCTCTCTGTGATCTGCGCCAACCACTGACCCTCTGCTCCAGCCTGAAACAGACGCGTCAGAGCTCCTCAGCTCTGCTCCTTCTCAGAGCTCTCTTTACAGTATCCAGGGAAGCTGAAAAGTTATTAAATTATCCCAGATACAATTCCCAGAACCAAAATTGCTTCCACACTCATGCATTTCTATAAAATTTTCCAGTCCAATGTTTGTTTTTTTTTTTTTAAATCTTTTTTTTCACGTTCAATCCCAGAACCAAATGGAAAGGGCTATGAAAAGTTTGAAGGATTTCAGTAATTGGAAAACGGTCTCCCTAATGATGAGTGATTTGAATTTCCTGGAGCATTTTTGTACTTTTATTTTTGTAAGAGCTGGGTTCTGGAAACTAGTCAAGTAGTACGTGAATATAGGAATCCAAGACATATTGAAACCATTTTAAAGTCTATGTTTTATAAATGTAGGGTTTAAAAGAATGTTTAAAGTGGGAGTGGTTGTGAGAAACGTTTTAAGAAGTTGGTTGGTTTTTGTTGTTTTTTTTTTTTTTTTTAAAAAAAAGCAGCATGACTTGGCAGAGAGAAAATAGTACGTTAGGAAACATTGCAAAATAATAGGATAATCCTAACAAACAGACACTGCGCTTGCGAACTAACTTTAAAAGCTCTCAGTAGTACAAATATTAAATAAGTAAATCTCACAATACCCTAATGAGAGTTATTAGATGCACTAGAAAGATTGCTGAAGTAGCTGTACTTAAGGAAGAAGTGCTTAGAGAAATTTGGCCCCGCGAGTGCTGGTTGGATCACATGGAGGATGACCCGTGCCTTTCACTGTGTTACGGTCTGCCGTGGAGACCCAGGCATCTCCACGTCCCTCAGTGGTGCTGCTACCATGTATGGCTCCAAGAACTATAATGCAGAGCACTCAGCTAATTAATTTATCTGCTCTTTCAGCGAGACAGCTCCAAGACCAGAGCTGATACAAGGCTGCCTCTGTGTCTCTTGTCTTGAGCCCAGCCCAACACAAACAGGGCACAGCTCAGGAGCTGAGAAGATTTTATAAGCAAAACCCAGCTTGCTATTGCTTTGGATCTCATTAATTCATGTCGGGGTGTTGAGCCTGTGGCCCGTGGGCAAGCTAGGGGGACAGCGCGTGTGCCCCCAGTGCCCTGCCAGCTGCCCCTTCTCCTCAGGGAGTTTGGGAACAGGCGGTGGGATCACAGTTCTCTGACTTCCCTCCTCACTAAATGGTTTTGTGCCTGGATGAGAGAGGGGCAGAGGAGTGATGCTGACTTGAGACAGGTGTGTGTTGCCACAGGAGTTCATCTTCCCCTCTTCCAAAGGTGCAGATATCCCCTGCGTGGTAGCTGAGCCGCAGGCAGCCCGGTACAAGCCCTGCTTGTGCTGCGGGTGTGCAGTGGGTCTGGCAGAGCAACTGGGCGAGGGCTGAGGCATCGTGCCCTCTGTGGCACTGAAACACGTGTGCCTATGCAGAGACTGCCAACTGGTGTTTTGGGGGCCGTGGAGGGTGATTCAGAGAAGGTAGGAAGACTAGCGTTGTGGGAGAGGTTTAGATTCTGGAGCTAGTCTGTGTCTTACATTTTCCTGTTCCTGAAACATGCTTTTTAATAACCTCTGGATGTGCTGCAGGAGCTGTCCTGGGTCAGTTACGCTCAGCTTGAAATATGCTTCTTCCTTACCTCTACTAAGTGACTGTGTTACTGCATTTGGATAAATAAAACCGGGTGTTGCTCAGCATCTCATTATCTATGCCAGAATTTCGTAGGCATAGTTGTTACCCTCATTTAGTAACATATGTATAGAGATGCTAAACATTTTCTGCAGTATAAATATGCCTTCCATGGTATGAATTAATACACCGATTCAAGTGGCATTAAAATGAAAAGCTGTTTTGAACAGCTACATGCATTTGAAAATGACTATGATAAAAATAATTTTGTACAAATTGAGGATTGCACCTGTGATTAAGGGGAGGCTTTCCCTGGCACAGCGGGTCCTAGTGACTGAGCCTGTGGCCTGGGACAGGGGCTGTCGCACCATGGTACAGGTGGCCCTAATGGTCTGCTGCTGTTACAGGTTGGTCTGTGAATGCTGAACAGCTCAGGTCTGTTCCAGGAGCTGCTACGTCTCCTTTGTGTTTCTTGTACTGATCAGAGCCTTGTATTTCATGTCCACAAGTATTGCTCAATCATTTAGTCCCTATGATGCAGCAGAAATGGGGTAAATACTGTTGATTCATTAACACTTATCCAGTAATCATTTCTCCCAGCTTTAGGAGCATTTGCAAAGAAATTACAGATACTGCCAAATTTCAGATAGAGTCAACAGCTGTTCTTCCTCCAAAGCAGAAAATAAATCAGAAAACATAACTTTTTCCTTGCAGATATCAACCCACGCCTTTAATGCCTGGGAAGGGTGAGCGGGTTCCAGAACAAAAGACTCCAGGACACTGTAGCTGATTGCTTCAGCCAGGGTCTGGCTGCCTGGCGTGGAGGAAGGAGGGAGGACGGGACACAGTCAGTCTCAACAGGCAGCCCAAACCCATGTCAGGTATTGCAGGTCATAAAGTTACCATGAAATCGCCTGGGCATTGGGTCAGAGTCTGTGTTAAAGTTAATCGTCTTTATGGTGCTAGGTGTAGGAATTACTTGGTCAAAATCAGTCAACGATGTTATGCAGGCAGTGGAAGTAACAAAGTTTTTCTCTTCCTTTGCAAATTGGTGATCTTAATATTGAAATAACATTTTTCATGACTTCCTGCGTTGGCTGCTTACGTGGAATGCCTGTGTGTGGGATGGGGGTCTGTGTATCAGTGGTTTTTGGACAGAAAATTCTTGTGCTCAGAGGAGAGCAGCATGAGGGCAGAGTGTGAGTGGGGTTTTCTTCATGAAGAAACTGTCGTGTTTTCTTCATGACAGTATGTTTTCTACTGCTTCTTAACCATGTTTGATTGCCCGCTACTTTTTGTAAGAAATAGGACTAGAATAATGTAATATTCTGTATTGGCTATTCCATGACTGGAGTCCTGAAGCCAGTTTTAAATATGATATGGATGTTGCCAGAAATAGAAACCTCTCTTAGGAAGTGAATGCCACTCCTCATCAGAGTGTACCCAGCAAATGTACCATGAGTTTTTGTTTCACAGTAGCATAACTGGCATCGCCACAGCTTACACTTGCACATTTAGAAACTATTTGCTCAGAAATGTATGTATGTAACAGGGAAAGTTGTAGAGGACAGTCCCTCTATGGCTGCCGAAAATAATGAGAAATGTTAATGTGAAAATGAGTTGATCAGTCAGCTGCAAAGAGATGTGTCCTCTTTTCTGAGGGTTGGATTGGATTGGATTGGGTTCTGAGGGTCAGTTCTGGACCAGTCATAGTTGGAGAAGGACACAGCTATCTAGCAATCCACTGAAAATAACATTACTCCTTTAGCTGGCTTCATTCTTAGGACTCTTGTGATCTAAGTCAATGATTTTAGCTTTAATTATATATCCTGTCATTTTTTTTATATTTGAGAGAGAGAGTAGCTGCCCCGTGCCAAACCATCATCACTAAATCCAGTACATCCTGTTCTATTCTTTAATCTTTTCAAGGTGAGGTCACTTTTCAAAACTGCCCTCTAGCTCTGAGAGTTACAGCTTTGGATTCTGCCCCATCTGACATCTCCCACTTAGAGAGGAATTCCCTCTTCCATGCAAATGCAGCTCTGCTTGTCTGCGCATGGAGGTCTGACCAGTCCTCTGCTCCAGTAATCCCTGTGGGTAGGGCAGTAGCTGTTCTGTAGGTGCAGTTCTCTTGCTCTGTTCTGGGGCCTGTTGAGCATAAAGCCTGCTGAAGACTGGGAAGCAACGCTTTAGCTGTTTCTGTTGCCAGACATTGGTGTTGCGAACACTAACATCTTGTTTCCTCTGGTCTAATGTGGAAGAAAATGCAGTGGGAGCTATGGGGGAGGACATTTAATATTGCATGAATCCTTTTACCTCGTGCAGGAACATCAGCAGGATGGTGGGAAGCTTTCTGCCAGTGGGCAGAAGCAGCATGGCTCTCCCCTGTAACGACTAAGCTGCTGAGAGTTAAAGTGGTTACAAAACACCATTGGTCCAGCTTTGCCAACAGCCATGCTCTGCCTCTCGCACCAAACACTTTCTTCCACATGAATTGTCTCATGGAAACTGAGGGGGCTGCTGTGAAACTGAATTCTGCACAACAAACTTGGGTTCAGTAATTAACCCTCAAACTCTGTGCTGCAAAAATATTTCAGTCATCAATAATAAAGAGGAAGAATATTTTAATTTACAAGAGACACTGACTGCTTGGCTGGCAGTAGCTGTAGGATGTGATCCAAAACCATTTAATGTCAATGGCTATCTCTGTTCACTTCAGCAGAGCTGTCCTACAGGGGGCTTTGTTAGGATGCATCCTTATTAGTCTAGTTGAGTCTGGCAGTGCCTAAGGGCGGGCGTAGGATGGCTCTCCTCTTTTGTACAGGCACAAAGGAGGCCATTTGGGCAGCAGAGAGCTTATGCTCTAAACAGAGAAGACACAAGAGCAGGTCGACAGAGCAAGCAATCATCACACCCCCTCACTGATTGGGAAGGGGCAACAAGAGAGGGAGGGGAAAATGAAAAGCTCAGAGTCTTGTATGGAATAAAAGAGGTGGCAAAAGAAGAAATCTGTAAGTGTTGATATTCCCATGTGATGGCTTGTGAGTTTTTTGTCTTGGCAGTTGCTGGCCAATTCCTGTTGTGTCTGTATATCCCAGACTCACTGCACGTGCATTCAGATAACTTCTCCATATCTCAGAAGAACAAGTTAACTGAGGGCCTAAGCATCTGATCCTGATCTCACCAGCTTTAAAGGGTTTATATACGTCTAAGTTAAGCATGTGCTGAAGTGCTCTGGAAAGGCATAGAGAGAGTTTTGTACTGCCTAGGCTCTGGGAAGTTTAGCCAATCTGGAATACACCACAACACCAGATTAATCTAATTTGAAAGCTTTGAATTAAATCTGTTTACTGTAATGGAGCCTCCCACAGTTCCCCACCTTCTTTTTGTTTCCTGGTATATTTTCATTTGGGAAAGCTGCAGTGTGAATGTGTTCTCTGTGCTCGACTGAATCACGATACTGCTACATTTTTTGGTTAAAAAGGAAAGCCATAACATTATTAGTTTTTTGCCCTTGCTCCTTTAGATTGCCTTGAATGTATTCCTGTTTAGGTCTTAATCAAAACCTACTTACTTCCCTGTTTCTTATCCTTTCAGCTTCTTCGAATGCAATGACTCAGCAGCTACAGGATGAATTTGACAGTAGCGTGGAAAATGCAGAAGCTTGGATGAAGGCCATCCAAGAGAGACTGAGGATCAATGACAACACCAAGGGACCTCGATCTGCCCTAGAAGCTAGACTGAGAGAGACTGAGGTAAGGGACGAGTGATGTACCAGTTCAGAGGTGGATGTCACTGCTGCCATTGTTACAGCAGTTATTGCTGTGAGCTCTGGAGTTTTCCATTAGGAAACTATCAGCTGCCCCTGCTTGCTGGAATATTGGTCCTGTGTGGATGGGTTTACATCAGTATTCTTTCTAATTTTTCCATCTGCATTTTTCCATCCATTGTAGAAAAAGAGGATGGCAATTAGGTATCACAGGTTTCCAAGCTTTTCAGATTAATTTGGAAGACTAGCAGCGGGTTTGGCAGGTTAAAATGTTTACACTCTCCTATGAGCATGCTCAAACCTGAAACAATTGAGTTGCTGCTTGAAATAACCAGATAGTGATTTGCAGAAGTCCAGCATGTAGCATGGGAGAATCAGATCACATTAGTGTTCCGTCTCCTCCAGGACTCTGGCATTGATAAAGAAAGATTGCGGTGTCCTAGTAATGGGCTGTTCTAGAGTAATCCCCTTGTCCTTTTCCATAAACCCTGATGATAAGAGGGTTTACAGTTCCCCTTTATAATCTGTCTAATGAAAAGGTAAATGTTTTAATGTTTTTCTGTTCTTACTTAATCTCTTGTATAACTTTTCTCACAGAGATCCCGTTGCAGATTGTACCTGCTCTCTTACTGTGATTTCACATTCATTAACTTCAGTTTCATTAGATGTTATCTTGTTCTTGTAATCTCAAAGAATGAAACACTCCTGTTTGTCCCATCTCTACCATTCATGATTAGAGGGAGTGGTGGTATTTCTATGATTAACACTGAAACTATTTTTATACTTGTATTACCTTTAATTCCAACTAGTCTGTTCTTTAAATTAAATGGCCAAATCTTTCCCATCATTATTTACCCAAAAGTCTTTCTTTTTGTGTGTCTACTCATGTTTGGACTGCCTCTTCTGAAGTTTAACAACTCCAAAAAAACCCCATTGCAGGCTTACATGGAGGAGAGGTAGTTTACATGGTGGTAGAGCAATGTCTTCAGCCTTTTTCCTTAACTGTGGCTCATTGGAGGCTGGATCTTGCCTCTGGCATAATATAGAGACTGTTCATGAAGTGATGGACGATGGCTAGACTTGCATGTCAGTCATGAAAATCGGAAGTATTTCCTCTTGGTCTATAGATTTATTTCTGTCCTTAAATTATTTTCACCCTTTCCTTTTGTCTGGGAACCTATGATATGTACAGTCTCAAAAAACATGCAAGAAACACAGGAACCTGAGTAGGGGGAGTGGTAGTTTGGCAAAGGGAATGCATTCATGGCTGAGATAACAAGATGTAAGGTTTAGAGGTTTGTGGTGATTTAATATGGCCTGAACTGAAGGCTGTTGACTTCTGTGGGCTTTGGAGGAGGTCTGTAACATGTACAAAATCATATTAGAAGATTTTTTCAATTCAGATTTTGGAAATTCATCATTCTAAAGTATAACAAGTGTCTGTTCTCTCTTCCTGTGTGTAGCTTATCCACCTCCTGCTCCCTCATCCCGCCTCCTTTCTGGGCCTGGCTTCCCTGTCTAGCTCATGTCTCCTTGTGATGTGCTCACTGCTTCACGTATTGGCTGTTTTCAAATCCGGTGATCATTTTTCAGTTCCTTTTTTGCATCTGGCTTGCATTTTTTTTCATGCTTCCTTCCTGTGGTTTATTTTCTGTTAATTTGTTAATGAAAATGCCAGCCAAAGACAGCAATCATTTAAAAAAACAGATTTGAAAAAGAAAATGCCTGTACAGCCACTGCTTTTTCTCCAGCTGTTGTTTGCTTTCATGTGCTGGAAAAATGTCAGGCTTAGAATACAGCTTTACTCTTAAATTTTTCCTGTCGGGTGATAGCTGTGGCTTTTATTTTCTTTCTCTACCCTACCCTTTGCCCTGCTTTCCTGGATTCTTTTAATCACTCTTTTCATAGTAGATAGTTTGTCCAAACACCTGTTTGTACGTCACATGCAGATGTGCTGTGTATGTGCCAAAAGAACAGTTCTTTTCCCAGAATGTGAGACTGGAAATCCAAAGGCCTGTGACTTGGTCTCACCTTTGCAATAACTGACGTGATTTTTTTGAACAAATCCCATGGGCCTAATCTTTCCAAAAGTAGTTGCTGATTTTGAACCTCTCAGCATTTTCATTATAGAAGTCTTTTCCTTCAAACTTGAGAGCCTGCAGTTTGCCAGGAGTTTGTGGAAGAACAGCAAGAGAAGTTAATCTGATGGTGTCAGAAATTTGGATGAAGGGATGCTGATAGCTGACATCCAAATCAGAACGTAATTAACCTGTAAAAGTTTACAGAAGTTGTACTGATTTTCCATCTCTGGGTAGAGGAAGAGAATCTACTTAAAATTAGATGGCTTAACTTTCAGTTCCTGGCATTCCAATTTGTTTAAGATACACGTTTTCACCAATTTATAACTTAGCAATTTAGGGTCAAAGCAAAAGTTGCTAGCAGGCAGAAAATTCCACTAGTTAATTTCTCTTGGCTTGTGTTCTGAGCCCACTTTTATTTGCAATAGGAAGCCTTTTTAATATAGTTCATGATTTCTTATAGTAGAGCTTAAAATTGAGATGTTGCAGTGTACCCTGTGGAGATTGCCTCTGCACTCTTTGGCAGGTGGGGGAGAACAACTGGCATGTGTTGTTCTATAACTTTATAACTGGAATGGAAACACAGCCACAGATATTTGATAGAAGATGATCTGGTTTTTGTAGCTAACTTAAAATGTTTTTTTCAATTGCTACATGGTTTTCAATTCAATTCAGTCCTTTAGGATGTTTAAGAATAAACAAATCTGAAGAGAAGTTCATATTTTCTGTTCAGGAGATGCTCTGCAGCAAGGACTTCATGATTCCTGGGTAAAAATAAAGTCTAAATGGCAACAGTTACGCATGCTTTCTTTTCATGCTTTCAGTCTCATTTTTTTTTCTCATAGAAAATACGTGCGCTGGAACCAGAAGGCAGCTTGAAAATGGACTTGATTCTTGTGAAGGCAGATGCTGCTCTTCGCAGCATCAGTGAGGATAAGAAGCATGAGGTACTATCTAAACTGAAAGACATTAAAGCCTTGTGGGAAGAGACAGCCATATACATTACTCACTGTCACAGGTAAGACAAATGTACTCTTTGCGCGAGACTGCTATTTGGTGTGTTGAGGCAGTTGTCTCATCCAATGCTTTCATAAAGTGCTTCCTGCCTTTCTCTGCTGTCTGGATTGTAGATGGCAATCACTGCTAATCCCAGTCCCATGAGCGTGTGGGGGACTGTGCGGGGAGAGAGGGTCAGTGGTACCTCAGTGCTCTCTCCCTTCACAGCCAGCCCGTCTCATGGTCTTGAATGATGAGTTCTGCCAGACACAGGGACCTTGTACAGAGTATTTCCTCCCTGTGCAGGGAGGACCTGGGAAGTGAATCCTGACCTTCTGAAGTCAGAGCAGCTTAAAATTGCTGAGAACCTTGTCCTTTGCTTTGAAGGCCTTTTGAGCTCGCCAGTCTCCACTGCTCCCATCATAATTTCATCTAACTCATCTTTCTTGCTCTCCCCAACAGCCGTATTGAGTGGGTCTGGCTGCACTGGAGTGAGTACCTGAAAGCCCAAGATGAGTTTTACGCATGGATTCACAACATGAGGGTGACCTTGGAGCCTGACATTGAGTTGCAGCTTGGCTTAAAGGAGAAGCAGTGGCAACTGAGCCATGCTCAGGTTCTGCTGAATGATGTCTTAAATCAGTCAGTCCTGCTGGAAAGGCTGCTAGAGGAAGCTGCTTCCTTGTTCAGCAGACCCCAGCGTTGATGAGGATGTTCAGAAGAAAATGAGGGTGGAATATGAAGGAATCAGGGAAGAAGCTCAGGTACACCTATAAAGAATGGGAGGTGTTCAGATTTCACCATATACAATATTGTTTGCTACCTGCTTCTTGAGTGATGGGGCTTACCTGGTAGGGCTGCAAAAAGAAACAGAGCTGAGGACCCCTGTTCTTTCAGTCAGTGGACTGTTTGCAACAGTCATTGTGTTCCAAGATAAGCTGTTAATTGGGATGCTCTCACACTGTACTTTATGGTATGTTGTTGTAAAGTAACTGCAAGGTGCTTGCTATGATCTAGTGAATTTTGGTTTAGGTCATCTCTGTATAAAGTTTGTATTGTTCCTCATCTTTCAGTGCATTAGTGATCCTTGTATAACCAGATGCAAAGTACCCGTTCCCAGAGCCAGGGAATTTTACATACATGCACCCTTGTTGGAGGATGTAGCGTTGGTCCAGATCCAGAGCTACGCTCCCCGCCTGCAGAACTGGGAAATATGGAGGTGGGAGTCAGCTGCGGCCCAACACTGAACTCAGCTAGCCAGTTCCAGTATCTGAAAGATTTTCACTGCACACAGATACTAATCCTTGCCTGATGGTAATCTTCCAGCTTGAACAGTTGTTAAATAGGCTGGTGTAAGACATTCTAGTTCATCTTTCAGTGCTGGTGGTTTCCTTTGACCCTATTCCTGGGTAAAGATTTCCGATAAGGCTCATACTTTTCACTTCTAAAACTCAGGTAAAGACAGGATTGGGCCATGTGACATGGCTGAGGGGTAGACATCGGTGGATGGGTGGAAGAACTCAGTTTCTTACTAGCCTATATCAATAGAAATACTCAAAGGGATATTTGAAATGTATATAGACGCGTCTATCCCAAGCATATTGAGATTAAAATCTAGTCTTTCTCTCACAGTGGCTTCCAGGAATTCCATAGGTTGGAATTACCTGGTGCAAATACAAATAATTTTCATTGCATTGGCTCTGTCATAATGTTGCCTTCTATTTCTTCCCACACCTATGTCGCAGCCCAGAACTGGAGCCTGACAGTGATGTATGCTCTCCTGCCCTGGGTGCTGTCATACAACGTTAACTTCAGATCACACTGGAAGAACAACATTGGGATGCTCATGCCATTGCTCTGCTTGCTGTACAGATACTTCTTCTGTTTTAAAAAAACCCACCCGAACCCCAAAACAACAAAAAAAATCCCAAGCTGGCACCTTTCGTGAGCATGAAATTCAGATATTTTTTAGCCATAAAGATAAAACTCCTGCTAATAAGTCTCTCCAAAAACCCTAGCGTATTTGCAAATTCTGTAACTGCGGCTGCCACAGAGAGGCTCTAAAGCCACCAACAGACTTGCGCCTCAGTGTTGATTATTTATTTTTAAAGGTAGATCTCTTCATTACAAGGCAACTGGATTTATGAATAAGGTTTCTGCGAATTCAGGTGTTGTCTATCTACATTGCCATTTAAAATTCTTATTCACTCCATTCTAACCAAGATTTGTCTTTGGTTTTGAAGCAGGAGACAGTCATTAGCTATTTTAATAAGGCAGTTCTTTCAAACAAGTCATTTGAATACTCAAAGCCAGAATGTGACCTCTCTGAGACTGGTTTTACATAGTGTAATTTCTCTAACTGACTTGGATAAATGCTGGTGTAAATGAGATCAGGAAGTGGCTCATAGTACTTAGACAAAATATGTCTTTATGTCTCCAGCCAACTGAGATGCTAGAAAAAGCTTTTCTTTGGCATTGGTTACAAATACCACATTTCATAGAAGGATGGAGTGAGAGAATCCAGCTAGGAAATTCCTCTTTCAGGAGGCATGGAACAAAGAAGGGAGTTGGGAAGCCTTGGATTTTGCAATGGAAGTAAATGCAGAGTTCATTAGCTAATGCCAAGGTTACAGGCACCTTGGGAATCATGTCGGAAAGTATAACACTAGTTAGAGAAACCCTACCACCTCTTCCAACAGGAGGGAGGAATGAATGAAAGAGGCACAGGAGTTGTAAGGGGATTGCTCCGGCCCCTTGCATGATGAGAGGCCAGGCTAAATGTGAATTGCCAGCTGAATGCCAGCTGAATGCCTGAGCTGCCTCCCAGAGGAGGTTCACTGGTGTTTGTAGATTACACTTGTGTTTGAAGAGCATTTTTAGATCCCATGCAGTTGTCCAGCTCTATCAGAAGGCAAGCTCTTGGACAGTGTTTCTTAAAACGGTTTGCCTGTGACATTGCTTCTCTGGTATGAGCAAATGGTGAGGGGTTTTTTTTTCTTTCTTAGTGCTAACATGTGTTCTTATCATTCCCAAATTTTAAAGGCACATAATTTTCTTTTAATTACATTAACAGGGATATTTTTACATGTGGCAGCCATTTCCTACATGCTTTCCCTTGCCTGGTAAAATAACAATATGCAGAGATAGATGATTCTGGGGTTTAGCATAAATGATGACTGAACATGGTAAGAAAGTTATGATATACAGTATATATACTGTACATTTAGTCAAATATATCAAATATGTCTGAGTGCATCAAATGAATTTCAGTCCATGTTGTCTCTATTAACTGAAACCTAGATATTTATAATGCCAACCCTCACATACCCTAGAGCTAAGACTAAAAGCACCAGGAAGGGCTACAGGAGCTTTCTGTACTCTTCTTGAGATGCCACAGAGGGATTTAAAGGAGAAACTTCCTTTACATGCTCTAGATTGCCTTCCAGAGGAGGCTCGTTTGCCTTTGCTGACTGTAAGGGGAGCTTAGGGAAGAGGGTTTTCTATGCCGCCGTCCACCCTCCTTGAGTACCCAGGGCTGGGCATATTCTGCCCAGACACATCTCTTCCTCTGCAGTCCATGGCAAACCCATTCTTTTCCTGTCCGTGCTCTCACTCTTAAAAAGGTTCTTGCTTAATGTCTCCTCACATTAACCAAGTGTGTGTGAAGATGGAGTTTAATACTGTCCTGCTCCCCGAACAGCTAACCTAACAGAAGCAAGTGATACCATATTTTCCATCGTTAGAAAGTTTCCCTGCCTAGCTCCTTGGGTGGGGAGGGGGGGCTGAGCCAGCTTTTTGTAAGCCTTTTGTTTGACAGCTAGCACAGTCTGTCCAGATCCATGGCATCTCTTCCTTAACCTCACAGACCAGCAGGAGTATCCAAACTGTGTGCTCCTTTGTTTTGGCTGAATAGCCTGGCCAAGGGTGGGTCATTTCGACTTCCTTTTTAACTCTCTATATATTAGCGTAAGACTTTTGCGCTTAATAATAGCTCCTCTTTGTTATTCTGACTTGCTCCCTTTGGAGCTTCTGTCAGTGCAACAAATTAGCCTAATTCCCTGGAATCAATAAGCTTGGGCTGACTTGTTTCACTTCGATGTTTGGCCCATTTACACCACTATAAGATTTCTTCAAGGTGAGAATCGTTTAACTTGTATGTACCTCTGCAGATTGGAGAATCAAGACAAGGGGATTTAGCAAACAAGTGAGGTGTTCTGCTGGATACATCTTGGCCACAGAAGTCTGCAGTCATAATTCTGCTTTTTGGTCTCATCCAAACCCATGTTTGCATAGGTGGTGCTATTAAAGGTCCTGCCCTAACAAGTGGGCAGCATTTCATCCTCCATGGGAAGCAGTTGTTTCTTAGCTGTCCCTCTTTTGTCCCAAAGCAAGTCAACTAGCTTCAGGGGAGTCACTCTTGATTTGCACATGTTGGCAGAGATTGCAGTGGTAATGTGGAAAACACAGACTGGTGTGGTGGCCGGCAGAGATTGCAGCGGCAATGTGGAAAACACAGACTGGTGTGGTGGCTTTGTACTGCACCGTGGGCAGTCCTGTCCCAAAGGTGAAGGGCAAAGTCCCAGAGCGACCACCACTCCACAGCACACAGGAGATCCCATGGTGACTGATGCTCATGCCACCCTCCTGCTGTCCTGGCTGGAGAAAGGCTGACGGAACGGCGGTGGCCCACTGCCACCTCAGGCAGGTTGATGGGTGTGGGGACATGCCCAGAGCCTCACAGAGACAAGGGAAACGCAGAGGAGACTTTGAAATTCTGCCATTGCAGCTATCACCCTACTCTCTGTGGAGGGCAGCTGGGATGAAGCTCTGCTCAGAGGCATGGGACGTGTCCCATATTATGCAAAATGAAACTCAGCCTGTTGTCTGTGACAGCAAAGCCTTTCAAGGGTGCTGCAAGCACTAAATGGATTGCACAAGGAACAATTTTTTTCTAATGTAACCATAGCGTACCTCAATTGCTCTCCATGCCAACTGGTGAAGGGCAAGAAAAAATCAGTCTGATTTTGTAGGAAATAATACTTAGGTTGGATATTATACTAGAGAAACAACAGAGCAGGATTCCTCATGATTTGCATAGAATTTCCTTCAGCAAGGCCTAAACTTTAGCTTACAATCAAGGATAGTTGGAGCAAATGTGACTCTGCCTTCTTTTGAGGGGTGCCAGACTGGATCAGCGGGGAGCAACTCATGATGTGCACCCCCTGTAAGTTCAGGGATTGTCGGTTATAGGGTGCACACACAGTAACTCGGAAAATGAAGCCTGCTTCCCATAGGCTTAAATTTGCTTCCAGGGTCTGCAGTACCACTACATGATAATTTGTGATCCACTAATTGAATAAGTATGAAAGTTCCTGGGCTACATGATTGAAGGTGATGATCATTTTCCATACAGCTTGCTTAAATAATGAACAATTTAAAACAATTTGCATGCCCCTAGCACGGTCTCTCTTACTCCCATTTTGACAGATAGGCAAAGTCTGAGTTGTGTGCTCATCTTTCTTTTTAATCAGCGTGAGGAACATAACTGCTTGTCTCCCAGAATCAAAACCAGAAACTTCTTCTGTCTCGTTTCTTTTTCTGAGAGAATAGGAAGTTTTGGAAAGGGGAGGCTAGAAATTCACCTGAGAGGACCTTGCAGTTTGTCTCCTTGGAGATTAGCCACTGAGAGCCTGCAGCACGACTGAGACGGGGACAAGCCTTTATGTCCTTTTGTGTCCTGTTTCTTGAGGTGAACTGTGAATTCCTGTGGAGGCCAACTGCCGTCGGGGCTCGTGGAAAGGGACTCTTGTTTATAAATTCTGGGTTAGTGTAAAGGAAAAAGAGCCAAATAAATACTGTCCTCACAGCTTCTGATGTCTCTTGTTACAGAGTAGAGTGAAACTGCTTGAAAAGATAACCAAGGAACATGAGCAATACAGCGCTAATGTCAACCAGTTTCAATCATGGCTGAATGGTGTGACAGAAGGATTAAACTGCTGCATTGGAGAAGCAACCAAGTCTTCGGCAGAGGACAAGTTAAAGGCACTGAAGGTCCTTAAACAATATATTCTGACAAGGAGCCAGGATTGTGTGTTCTCCATGCCTATATATGTTTCTCAAACCACGCAAGGGTGTACTTGAGAAAAGATTTACACAAACAAAATAAGGTGGTGATTGTAACATGGGTTAGGGGAGAAGAATTGTATCAGGTCCTAACACTGTTAGTACATATTGTTCTCCCAACTGTAGCATGAGTCGCAGGCTGGTCTGCTTTGTTTTTCTTACCTGATCTCCTATGGTTATGTGATTCTTTGAGAATCTTGCCCTTTAAACTTGTTTAAATGAATGATATTTGGTAAACATGATCCAAATAGAGCCTGAAGGCTCACAGGTTTTGAGAGTTTAGACTCTGAGAGTGATAAAAATACCAGTTTTGAGAACAGTATCCAGTATTTTGGTGCCACTGCTTAAACTGTTCAGCTTTAAATCTCTGAGAGATCTGATTTTTAGTATTTCTTACTGCCTGCAGCTCCTGTTTTCTTTGTCAGGGACCTCAGGTGACAAGCATTTCTGAAAATCAAGCCAGTATTTTCAGAATCGTGACAGTTAGTATTACTCAGAAGGCAGTGAAATGACTAACCCTGGCTTCTGATCACTTGAAGAAAGACATACTTTGAAATAAGAAGTGAAGAAGAAAATATGTACAACCAAGAGTTGTGGTCTTATTTTCCTACTGCTTTCACCTTTTTCCCCAACTTCCCATTCTTGCAGCTAATTTTTATATAACTTCTTTCTGCAGGAAATTGCCAAAAACATTAGGAGTGGTGGAAAGAAATGGAAGCACCTTGAAAATCAGTGTGCAGAGGTGATTCAGAATACCTCCCCACTCGGAGCTGAGAGAATCAAGGATGAACTCGAAGAGCTAAAAAAAGCCTTGGAGAAGTTGAAATTGCTGAGTAGTGAGGAGGAGGAGAGATTGCTCAAGATCCAACAGTCAGAAAGTGCCTACAAGTCCCAAGCCAGACAATTAGAAGCAGATATCCAGGAGCTGAAAAAAGATCTTCAGAGACTAGAAAATGACCTGGACCCTGGGGAAGGGGAAAAGACTGAAGATGAGTTTGTAACTCTGTGGAGAAGATGCAATGTGAGTTGTTACCCTTTATATGCCTAAAACTAGCAGTCATAGATTGAATATGTATAGTCACATCCAACAGGTGCCTGTCCCATTGGTTAAAGGTGGTAAGGAAAGAGTATGAGTGTGTATAAAACAGACTGAGGAAAATGTGAATAGCAACAATGGAATCAACTATTCTAACCTTTATCTCACTCTGCGCAGAGGGAGCAGGGTTGGAGGATGTGTTGGAGTTCATGTCTTGAGTTCAAAGGGACCATAGGCAAAAAGAGCACAATACAGAGCAAACAACAGAATTTGCTCTACTTAAAACGAAGCAGGAAAAATAATGCCTCATTGTATATAGAAATACATACATACATACACACACACACAAGTACACATATTTGGTAAGACCATTTCTGTATTATATCCTTCATCTGCGTAAGGTGGGTACCTGTATTCCTTTACCGTCAGACACAGCTTCATTCTTGAGAAGTCCCAAGTTTGTAGCAATCCAGGATTTACACCAAAATCAATCTGTTGCAAAAATGAATGCAAAAAGTTTGTCACACATAAAGTAGATATGAATCTTTACCACTCATTTCCTCTTGAGGGTTGGTTTTGCATTTATTATCTCTTCTCAAAATACCTTTCATTGCTATTTGTATGCCTAGAACTCAGCAGGACTAGCTGGGAAAAGTATATGCAAAAAGGATCCACAAAATACAGACTGGTTCTATCCAGCCACATTTGGTTTTTTGTTGTTGTTTTTGTTTCCCGACGTCACCCTAGAATTAACATTCTGTATATATGAGTGTTTGAGAAAGATCTGTTCATGCAGACATGGTTAAGACTGCTCCAGAAATGCATCTCATGTTATATACTGCAATCAGTGAACTGAAACTGGGCCTATTTGTGATTCTCTGTTCAAACAGTGAACCTTGCAGATGAGATGCAGAGGCTAGGCAGCGTGAGGAGAGGAGAGCGAGCCTCCAGGAACAAAACTGTTCCTGAGAGTGTTTTCTGGCCTAGTAAAGTCCATATTCATTACAACAGGAAAAAGGGCAGCAGAAAGGGGACTTGTGAATACCTTGAGAGACAGCCTTATCTCTTCATTTCATCTGCCAGACACTACATGAGGTGTGATCTGTTCATTATTTTTATGATTAAGGCAACGAGAGCAGCTCTGGCTGCAGAAGAGTCCAAGGTTGAGAGGCTGAAGGCTCAGCTTAAGGAACTGCTACGGTTTTCCCAAGATGTGCAGCCACATGCTGAGAGTGTTGTCTCTGCAATACAGCAGTATCAAAGGTACTGGGAAGTCTGATTATGCTGGGGGGGTGAGGGGAATCTTCTCTCAGACATTGAAGGGATTGACAAAGGCCTAAGAAGAAAGTGATATGCCGTCTGATTGTAGGTGACGGGTAGAAAAGAAAGGCTTTTGCTAATTACATCCGCCTCCACGTTTCAGTAAACCTGTAATTTTAGCCAATTGCTAGGAGGTGTAGGCTGCTGGCCATTTTCAAGCAATGATTTTGCATCATTAATGTCGTGTATGGTTTGAAGAAAATTAGATTGTTGGCAGCTAATTTGGTCTTCTTAGCATTTAATAATAATCATTTATGTATTTTGCTTGCCTTTCATGACAGCAGCTAGAAAATCAGGACAGGAGCTGTAGTAGTAAACGGTTCAGAAGAATTATGGCCCTGTCTTGTTGAGTTTGTTGTGATGACTCATCAGCCTTAGCAATTATTTGGCAGAGTTTATTCCCCTTCTCCTGGCGGCGTGTATGCATGATTCCTGTTTTCAACTTGCCTTGGGTTGGAAACTCTGAAAGTTTAGCCTCTCCCCAGACTTCAGTGTTTCCGTTTCCAGGCTGCCTGGAATCAGGAAGTAAAGAAGCTGCAGCAAATTTTGCAAACTAGAAGAAAGGAGCATTTTTTTTAAGGAAACCAAAAGGTCAGTTTTTTTACTGTATCCAAGCTTATTTTGCTCTGTCCAGTGCACAGTATGCTGTCCTGCTGGAAGGGTTATAGGCCATTATGGGAAAGAATTTCAGTTTAAAAACTAGCAAGTAAACGATGTTGAAAGAGAAGCAGAGAAGGCAGGAGAACTTGCCTCTGAGTAGAAAATGGCAGCTGCTCTTTTGCCAGCTTCTCTCCAAAGCTTCTTTGCGAAGTCTGGCAGCTTCACGCTGAGCCTGGCAGGGGCAGCAGAGCAAATGGCAAAGGACGTGTAATGTCAGAACTTTCTATTTGCGGAGCTTTTGGCCTCTGCAAACTTGCCTTTGTTTAGCTCCATAACGTCCCAGTGACACAGGTAAGATTATTGTTTCTGTTTTTATAGAAAGGCAGTATTAATTTTGATTGGCATTCTCTTGCCTGCCCGTCTTGTGAATTTGCAGGATACTGTTCCCATATGAACATGTAGTTTGGGCTTCATTCTGCCATATCAAATAGGATTCTGCAAACTGGGAGGTCAGGAAAGCTGAGAAAAACAGGAGGCAGCTGCATGGGGTGTGTCACTGCTACGCCTTGTTACTCCGCCGTATTTTGGATAAGCCTTTATAAGAGAAGCCTGGATATTTAATGAATGTGTGCTGATTTTATTTTTTTTTAATATATATATACACACACATACATAGCTCTGTGTGTGTGCGTATACATATATAAAAAAATACAAAGCTTTTATCAGAATCACCTATATATAAATATAAATACAAGTGGTTCTGCAAAAATTTAAAAATGTATATCTGAAAGAAATATGTGTTTTCCTCTTCTTATAGGTAACATAGGGTGATTAAAGATTTTTTAATGTAATTTTTTAAAGGAACAAAGACTCGGTAATATGTAAAACAATACAGGCAACTGCAGTTAAATTCTAGATACTCTTGGCTTGTTCTTCCCATCAGTCAGTGAGACTGCTCCAATAAAATGATTTGTTAAATCATGCTGGTGATAGCAGCCAAGAAAGATCACATACAAGAGAAGACTCCTGGCTGCTGGAAAAGCAAAGTAATTCCTGATACACAGTTGCACAAGAGACAAATGTGTCTTATGGCATCTAAATAAAGTTTTGTCGGATGTCTCTGACAGAGCAGCTGTCAGTATGCAACACCAGGCTTAGACAGTAAAAAAGACTGAGGCTTTTGTGTTGGATACAGTTTACACACGAGTATTGTGTTGATTCATGCCTTGATGAATAGGATGTTTGGACTTGGATTTCTTCGTAATCCTTCTCTCGGCTGTCACTTTATCCTTGCAGTGTTAGAGGCAAGACATCTAAAATGAGCACTGATACAGAAACCCAACTGAGAAGACTCTTCCAAAATCCCCTGCAAGATTTTGAACAGTGGAAGCCATCGATCCAGATGCTCCTGGAGACCCCGGAGCCAGCGCTGGCTCACATTGAGGTAGCAAACCTGTTACTAAGTTCAGAAACTGATACTTGGTTTGTGTTTGCCCCAGCTATGCCAGCAGCTGCCTGCATACAGCTGTGGGACAGCAGCAGCTGGAAGGGCCTTTCCAGGATGGCAGGAAACCCCACAGTACGGAGGTCAATACTTAGCTCTAGCTGTAGCAGAATGTCTTACTTTCTGCCCTCCATTTGGTTAACTGGAGTTGTCAACCGAATAGGCTGAATTAAAGTGCTAGATATCTTTAACAATGATGTTACTATTGTTTAGGATTAGCCCAGATCTCCCTGGACAGGAAGTCTGTGGACTCTGTTAAGAAGTGTGTAGTAATATAGTCATGGGATTATAATGCATGATTTCTGCATGTGCCCAGGAAGGTGTGTTTGTTACTTTGTCATCCCTGTGATCTCCAGAATAAACGAGTCTGTGAACAGGGATGGAGTTTATCCTTGGGATGAGCATTCAAGCTGTCCTTTCTGTTGGTTGTTTAGGCCTCTTCTCTGCACAGACAACTCTTTCCATAGTACAGCTTTCCTCTATTTCTGTTCACAAAATGGATGCAGCCCTGGTGCTTCTAACATTGTCAGGAAGACTTTTCCTTTAACTGGGCACTGTCCAGGTACCTTCTGTTACCCCTTGTCGGCCCAGCATGCTGTTTTTACCTGACTTTGTCATACTGCTTTGGTTGTGTGACTTGTGTGAGAATAATACGGTTATATAATTTTTTTTTTTTTTTTTGGTATGATTTCACTGGAAGACTTTTCCTTCTTTAGGCTGCTCTAGCTGAAAGTTCCCAGTTCAAAGAGAAGTTGATGACATTACAGCTAAAGAAAGATTTGCTAAACAATATCCTTGGTGAGGAAAAAGCAAAGTCTTTCCTGCAAGAAGTAGCTGAAGCTTCGAAGGAGAGAGAAATTCTACACAAAAGTCTGCTACAACGCAAGAGCAAACTCCAGGTGAGCTTCAAAGCCCACATACAGTCTTTGCCTGGGACAAAGACAATGATCAATCTTTTACTAGGCCAGTTTTATAGATACAAATTTAGTAGTAACCAGCTGTGCACAATCCCTTTTTCTAGGTTGATCCAAATAAACTTGTGGTCTGTTGCATAGTGTAGCTTGGTGTTTGTTCTGAGTATGAAATGGACATTGACAAAAGATAATGCCAAGGGATGTGTCAAATGCTGGATTTTTTTTCATCTTCTTTCTCCATCTAGAATTCGATATCGCAACATAAGGACTTTGATGCTGGTTTTGCACCTTTGCAGAAGAAATTATCTGCCATCAAAGCCAAATTAGATCTAGAGAAGGAACCACGGCCTGACCTCCTGGGTAAAAAGACACAACTCCAGAGACTCCAGGTACATTACCGTAATGTTTGACTGTGATATCCTCAGTTAATTGTGGTCCTGTTTGTTCATATTTTATTAGCATTAGGAATTCGGTACCTTGTCCCCTCGATTGTGTGTTAGGTAATTTTATTCGGTCCAGTTTATAGCATGGGGTAGATTAAATTGAAGCAGTGCAGCTGAAGAACTGGCAAACTGGGCTTGAGGGAAGGAACAAGCAGCTGGAAGCTGTTGGTGCCACATCTTCTTGGGCTAGTTTTATTGCTAAAGAAAATGTATCCTAATACTTCCCACTAGGAATGAAACTGCAGAAGATAACCTGAACCAGTCTAACTCCCTCCAAAAGCAGGGAGTTCCCATTGTCCCACCTCCTTCTGCATCCCCCCCTTTCTGCTCTTTACCTTGTCACAGCTTTGACACATGCTGGATTTACTCCATGGGCTAATTCAGCTGGCCAAGATGATAAAAAAAAACCGACAGAAAAAGATGATAATTTCCATTTGGTTAGTATTTTGAACTGGTTCAGCGAAGGGTCCAATATGCAGTAGAGCTTGCTCAAGGCATGCAGTGGGACTACATAGCTGGGAGAAGGGAGAGAAGAGCAGGAGGGGAAGAAGAGGGGATGTGACTCTCCCTTTTCGCCATGGTGAGCTACGGTGATTCAGCTATATGGTTCCACTTCACCCTCGGTGACCACAGGCGTGCTATCACCACAGTTCTTTGCAGTACTTAGCTAATTATACTATGTCTCCTCTGGCAGCTTCTCAGCAACTTGTCGTCTTTGTTATCAACTGGTAACATGTAAGAATGTCCAACCATTTCTTTCAGAAACATTTATTTCTAGACATCAAAAAAATTAATTTTCTTAATGGCAGTGATCCTTTTTTTTTTTTTTTTCCCCCCTCATGCTGTCAAATTAAACTCCTTTTAGTATATCTTTTGTGGAGGTCCATGCCACATCTAGCACATTACCCATATGGAATCTGTCTTTTCCTCTGCAGATGATCCAAGATGACTTGGCAGAGCTTGCGATTCAAATGGAGGAGGTAGAGAAGCTTGTACAGTCAAATACCACACACAGGCATGAAATGAACCAACTTTCATCTGATTCTCAGGCCCTGAAGAGATCACTGGAGGTAGCATAAGGAAGAGTTTTTAGTTGCCTGAGGAATTGTCAGTTGCCATTATTTAAAAATACGTGAAAAAAATCTTTGAGTATATGAGATTATATCCTTTGAGTGACAGATATTTTCATTTCAGGGGAAGAAGGCACTGAATTCTTATGACTTTGATAATGCTTCCAGGGTTCTCTGGTTATCTGTAATGTGGTTTCCCTTTGGGATAGGATACCATCCACACAGATTTTGTATCTATATAAATTATTTCTGGAGTGGGCCTGAGATTTCTCACCAAAAGACCTCATAGTTATATTATCATGGAGGTGCTTAGACTTCTTCACAGATTCCTGGATAGTATTTTTGTATCAAACTGTTTGGTTTTTTATAGTTTTGTGACCTAAAAGTTAATGAGAGAAAAGTGTTGCAATTGCATAATTATTTGTTTTGACCTGAGGCATTTTGTAGCTTGTAAACATAGCTATAAAAGGACCTTCCAAAGCAGTTTCAGAAGAAGAGCTTATAAAATTACCTTAGTTATGCAGGTCACCATAAAAATATGTATAATAAAGTGTTACCCTAATATGCACTGTGGAATTCTAGTTTCAATCTCAATAATCCCATTTATTGCTGAACTGGACTTTTTCCAGAAAACTCTGTACAGTCATTTCTGATTCAGTCATTTCTTCAGTATAAGAAGTATTTAATATTGACTGGGGTATATTAAAAAAAAACATATTCTTTATTCTGTTTCAGCTGAAAAGGAAGGGAGCTGTTCTAGTGCTTAATGCCCCCCCATGTGGTTAAATTCAGGCCTGCAGGAGTTTGTAGGTGTTTTCTATGCCACTGATAAGGATAAAGTTTTTGTGTCTCATTAACAGCTGTTTTTTTTTCTTTTTGCCCAGGAGATTCTGTGCCAGTAGTCACCGTGTTAGATCCAGTAATGAAACTGCTTTTTGTCTGTGTTTAGTTGCTGACATATTTTATCATTTGTAGATGATGGTACAGCAGAGTGAAGAGCACGTTCAGAAGCATTGGGCATATAATGACAAACTCTCTGACCTCCAGCAGTGGATCACAGTAACCACGGAGAAGATTGACTCCTACCAGAGTGCTGATGGAGAGCAGAACACCAAGGGCAGGGTGGCAGACCTTGAGGTAAGAAAAGCATCTTAGTGTAAGAAAGATGTTAATTATTCTCTTTGCAGTGTTCAGACATGAAGGGCGGGGGGTTTCTAGCGAGGGTTTCCTGTTTGGGGAGAGTAATGATGGTTTGTTCCTCCTGCGATAACTGTTGATTGCTGCTGCTTCCCTGCTTTGCCCTGTACTGTGGGATATGGAGCTAGGTAGAAGACAAGAACAGTGAGAAATGGCTAAGAAGTGTTGGTATGGATAAAGTACTATCAAAGTATAAGTGGTTTTAAAAAGAGCTCTTTCTGCCAGGGTGATCTCTTTGGACAATACTTACCTTTGCCTGTATGTACTCATCGACACATTCAACATTATTACCCTGTTCGCTAACCTTATACTGTGTTGAACTGAGCTGTTCCACTGCTGCTTTTCCTTGTGTAGCAGTATTTTGCATGCTAGATTCACTCTGGCAGGTTACTTCAGCTGGCAGCTTTTGCCTTCATATGGGAAACCAAGATATCTCATGGGAAGGCTACAGAAGGGGGTGCATTGACAGCTTGCGCCCTTCGAGTTTTGCCATCAGCTCTTTGATCTATGTTGGCTGTTTGCAAGAATCCACAGCGTATTTTTTTTCCTGCTAGGTATGTTCTAGCTAGTGCCAACAGAACCAGCATAGTCCTGGACTGAACATGGCCTTCAGTCTGACATAGCCTCTGCTTTACCCAGGATACCTAGAAGTAACTGTAAGGGCTGTACGTTTCAGAGATGGCTAGCTGAGTTTCCAGATAAGGAGATCCAGCTGCACCTTGTGGAAGCTCATGGCCAGCTGGTCATGGAGAATTCTTCCCCGGAGGAGACTGCCCATGTCCAGGCAGAGCTGGATCAGCTGAAGGAGTCGTGGAGATCACTGAAGGAGACGGCAACTGGGTAAGTGTTCATGTACAACTTCTTCATATCCCTTCAAGGGGATGCTCTTTACTGCTATATGACCAGACACATTTGATGCTTTGTGCTGTGAAAGTGAACAGCTATGTTACAATGCTAGGAGCAAGACGAGATTTTATTTAATTGTTTGTAAACTGGAAATCATTACTTTCAAGAAAACCATTTTAGAGAATCTGGGCACCAGAGTAGTCTATGAAGCTGCCTTTACCTCACACTTGGAGTAGGCAGTGTCTCCTTAGGACCTGGCTCACCCTTGTACTGCCAGTCTGTATTAGAGGAAATAGGACATAGACTGGGTGACTTCTGCTGTTGTGCCTCACCTTCCTGTTCTCCTCGCTGTCTGATCTGGAGATATCTCCAAGGAGGCTATATCTGCAACTGGGATTTGTGCCTTTTACAAACCTGCAAGAGTATAAACAGAGCTAAAATCCTCTGCAAATGCAGACTTAATTTATTTTGCCCTCACTGTGCAGTGTCAAACAGCTGCTCATATTTGCTAGTCTGTATTAAAATTTAATACTGTGCTACATGTGTGAATATATTCATACATAGTGTCAGAATAGGCATAAAAATGGAATGACTAAATTGAGAAAGGCTTGATTGTACTGCCTGCTGTTACCAGACTGGAAGGTATATTGTCAAGGTAGTATTTTTTTTTTTGGTCCCTCACTCCCCTGAATAGAAGAAAACAAAACACTTGGAAATGTTAGAACTGGAGGACTGGTGCTGCTTTGAGACAGTCCTGTCTTGATCTTATTTTGTTAAAAAGATGTTGGAAATAACTTTAATATTAATAGTGCTATTAATAGTAATAACAGTATAATAATAATAGTGCTATTTCACCAGAGGTGTCCCGCATAGCCCCCGTCAAAATGTGGATGTCTCATCATTAGATGTTTCACTGCACTGATGTCTCCGGTTTTGTGTTTTCAAGTCTTCTCAAAAAGTGGCAGTTAAATAGATCAGTGGCTGATAAGAAGAAGAAAATAGCATTTGTGGACAGCAGATGGATGTCTGGACCTGCCTTCCATCTTTTAGATGTGGATCCCAACCATAAGCAGGTGAGAGGGGGACTCTGTATCTGCCTTCACATCAGCTTCACTAGAACAATTTTATTGGCTTCATCTGATAATATGGGTTACAAAGTTGGAGGTTAAGATCTTGCAGTCAGGCCTTCAGAGGAAACATCTGACATAACAGTAAGGGCTTTTTTCTTCCTGTTGTTCTGTAACCTAGGAGAGGATAGGAGAAGGGCAAA
>NW_009194085.1:39666-39868 GCF_000690835.1 Fulmarus glacialis
TAGAAGGAGAAAACACCAAACTGACCAAAATTCTTGCTGCGACTTCATCTTCTACAGAGGAAATTAAGGCACGCCAGAGCAAACTGGAGGTTAGTTTTTAGGGGCGAAGATGGAGACAAAGATTGCAATAAGTGCGAAATTCTTTCAGAATTAAAAACAAAACCAAAAAAACCAAACAACCCCTCCCCCCCAAAAAACCTCC
>NW_009194085.1:39899-41153 GCF_000690835.1 Fulmarus glacialis
AACACCACCCCCCCCCAAAAAAAACAAACAAAAAAAAACCCCAAAACAAAAAAACCCCTCAAACACTACACTCTATGCTTTAGGAGACTCTAGAGTAGATGAAGCTCAGGAATTTAGGACAAGTATTTCACTCCTTCTACTAAGAAGGGTCTGGCAGAGCTGGAGTGGTAGGAGGGAAGGAAGCAGCCTGGCATCTAGCTGTTGGACTGGACATTTCTAGTGTGGTATGGCAAAGGTGTTCATTAAAAGAAGCTGATTAAAATCAGTATCTGGTATTTGGCCTCACTCTTTCTCTTTCTGTTGAATATAGCCAGATGCAATGACAATGGATGCTGTAAAAAATTAAACAAACAGAAATATCCAAGGCTACAGGAGTCCTGCAGATGAGTGAACCCTTTTATATAATTTCAGGCCAAAAAAGCGATAACAAAAATAAATGCGCTATTCCAGAGTACCCCGTAATTTAGATTTAGTACCACTGTTCTTTCAAATGCTAGGTTTAAAAAGTAGGGCCTTCTTGAATTCTGAGTTGCTGCTGACCTTGTCTTTGCCTGCAGGAGCTGCAGTCTCATGTGCCTGATGGTCAGCGTCTCTTTGAGGACCTTCTTCATCTTCATCCTGTCATTGGAAACTCTGAAGATCTGGAGGACCTGCGTTACCGATGGATGCTCTACAAATCTAAATTGAAAGAGTCCATGAGTTCATTGGTAGGTGACAGCACTCAATTCACAGTTGCTGATCTCTGCCATTGCTCTCTTAGGTTGCTAGTCATTGCTAGTCATAATTCAACAGTACGTTTTTGTGTCTGCTTAATTAAAACCCTTAGTAAATGCCATCAAAGACAGAGCAAACATAGCCATGTATTTATAAATATGAGCACAAATATTCTTGTATTAAAATAAGAGTTGTGCGCTTTTTCCCTTTGTAAGCAATGCTCAGAATATTTCTCAAAATGGAAGGTTCAAAACAGAACGGCAATTGGCTGTTGTCAAATATGCATGCAGTTGCGGACTGTGAGAGGTTTGTGTGTGTGAGTATTTTGGATATACACCTAGTTCTGGGCCCGTGGATTTCTAGCTTTTTGCCCTTTCTCCACACAACATTCTCCATTGAATTATTTTTTTAACAGTTCCTGCAGTAAGAATATATTCACTGTTCATTATTTGTGTCTCCTGCTATGAGACAGAGTGATCAGAATAGCCACTGGCTGAACACAGAAAGTAACTGTGCACAGAATCATAGAATCATAGAATC
>NW_009194086.1:0-201 GCF_000690835.1 Fulmarus glacialis
GTGCGACCCGTGTCCCCACGCCCAGGGAAGCCCTTCGTGCCCAAGAACCCGACGCGGGAGATCCCGCGGGAGGAGCAGATCACGCTGGAGCCCGAGCTGGAGGAGGCCCTGGCCAACGCCACTGACGCCGAGATGTGCGACATCGCCGGTGGGTCTCGCACGGGGCTGCCGCCTCGCACCGCAACCTCGCACGGGGCTGCC
>NW_009194087.1:0-6158 GCF_000690835.1 Fulmarus glacialis
CGGCAGCCGCGGCCCCGGGGAGTTCCCTGCGCGGCTGCTACCTGCGCTGGACCGCGGTGCTTTCAGCCCGCGCTGGGTGTCCGGTAACCGGGGGGAAAACCAGACAGATGCGCCAAGGACGAGCCGCACTGCAAAGCGGGTGCGACCAGCCTAGGCACAGGTTGGACAATCAGGAGCTGGAAAAATTATACGGCTTGGGAACCTAGTTTTGCAAATAGCCATCTTTCCTACCGTCCTTGAGAAACGTGTGTATAAAGTGCTGTTTGCACCTATGGCGGTGGGAAAGGAGTTTCAGGCCATGGGCAAAGGTCAGCGTAGACCAAGAGAGAGGACAGTCCTCCAGCCAGCTCTGTGCTGACCGGCCACTGCCATTGGGGAGGGTCCGTGCAGTTAGCTGACTTCAGACACCTCAGCTAATGCTGTGGATGTGACCTAAATCAACGGTTTGATCTGTAATCAAAGACTGCTTCATCATCCAGGTCAACGAGCAGATTTCTTTCTTTTCTACTTGTACGTTATTTATGGCACTGTATGGCTTTGGAGCATTCTCGATAGTATTTTATGTGATACAATTAGTAACTCTTAGGGCAGATTTTCAGCATCGACTGCAAGCTACCCTGTTTTTTTGCTGAAAGTGAACAAAAATTCCAATTTGTAACAGGGACTTACACATTTTTAATGGGCTTTTACAAAAAGCAAGTTCCTTGCCTTCTCTTACTCAATGGAGACTCACAACACACATTTTCATTGCAGGATCTAGGCCAAAGTTTGTAATAGCCTGCCATGGCTGTAAAGCTATTTTAAGAAATTACTAGTTTTTTTAAAAACAATATGGTATTATAGTCCCTTAGGGAAGATTTGTCTTGCACATTTACACTGTCTGTTATCACCGCATTCTAAGATTTAATTGGAGCCTTTAGGCACTAAGTTTATTAATAAGTGATAGAAGGGTTAGTGCCCTTGTGAAATTCCAGGCTAATAAGAACTTTCTCAGGAACAATCTTTTTCTGTACAGTTGTTGATTTAAAGAATCATAAATATTACAACCTCTGTTCTTCTATTTTTAAAAGCAAAGTTGTGTAAGGCTTACTGGCAGAGAGCAAAATGGACTGTGTTACATGAGACCACTCAACATTGTAATGGTTGCATGCTGTTTTTTATTGTAAAGAAACTATGTAGCATTTAAATTTGCAAATGCTTTTTTAGCTTTGAAAAAATCTGTCTCATCCATACTGTTTTTGAAAGCACAAGTAGAGAATACACATTTATTGAGACGTAGCATGGATTTAAGACAGTGTTAACCTTGCTGAGAAGGAATGGAATTTTTCAAACTCAGCCCTAGACACATGCTAGCAGAATTTTAACATTTTTTCTAACTCACTGATCCTGAAAGTTTTTGAAGAATATTGTTTTATTAAGGAACACGAAGGTTTACAGTCACATTGAAGCCATCTATCGAATCCTACAGTAAAGGTAGAAAAGGGGTTGTTATTCCTAACATTAGAGGTGAAAGATAAGAAGTTTCCTCTCCAGTTCCCAATGCATCTGATCCTTTTTTTTTCTTACTTTATTACAAATAAAGAAACAAAAATCTCAACCATCTTCTCCCCTCTTTCATTGTCATTTTCAAATACGAAGAAAGTAAAACTTGTATGATGATTTACAAGCACAGATGATGGTTCCTGCCCTGAGATCTCACAGTTTAAACAGATCCAATTGGCACCTATGAAGCTCAGTACTGCTTCAGTTGTCACCAGCCAGCACAGCAGAACATTTAGTGTTGGCAGTAGCCAACCATTTTTCCAGATTTTGGAAGATGCAACTTCAACCCGCTCATGATATGCAAACAACTGAATTTCCCACGTCTTGGGAAGGCAGTATAATCCTAGATTTCCTTGTAAGATGGGAAGGAAAAAAGTTGTGTTCCTGCGACTTGAAAAGCAGCTAACATTGCACTATGTTTGGGTTCCAAACCTTCCAGTTTCAGACAAACTGTGTGCCTACAGCTTGGGTGCCTTTGGACACTTACACAGCAGGTAGAATATGACAGGCCATGAGCTCCTTAGCTGTGTTTTAGTGTGTGCAAAAAGAGAATTATGAGTTTATAATGTATATTAAAGTCAAAGATACTTGGAGAATTTAGGTGTCTGCTGTTAAATAAAACTGAGTAACGACTTTTTAATTTATAGTTGACCTTGGACACTTCAATTTCTCTTAAATCTTTTTAAATCTAGCCCAAGGTTATTGCACATATGTATTAGAAGGAACACACTTTAGGATATCTCTCCCTACAGTCTTCTCTCTTGGTTTGGTCAGCAACCAGAATGTGATGTGTGTCCTTTTGCCCACAGAGCCAACCAGGAGAACTTAAGAAACACTTAAGGAGTCCTAGAATGCCAGGTCCTGCTCAGATGAACTTCCTGGCAGACAGAAGCAAGACCAGAGATTCACTTGAAACATGAAATATTTTCTAATTTTAATAATTTCTTTACAGTTACATTCTTGCTTTAGTTATTTGATTAAATCATAGAAGTGAAGGATAAATTTTCTTAGATCAGCAAAGTAAGAATATGACTATATGTGGGTATTTTCTTTGTATTTTTATTTCTGTGCATCAAAAGTCTTAAGGATTTTTAATAGGTCTGTCTGTGTATGCATACACCATGACCTTACAACAGTACTTGAGAGGGAATTTTATCCTGTGGCTGAGTGTGTAGGTGTTAAAAAGGAATGTAAATGAATTTAGGAAGATAATCCTAAAACAGTACTAGCCTGAACTAAGATGAACAATATAGAAAGGAATCAGCAGTTAGAGATACAGGTAATTCATTAAACTACAGGTTTACATTACATTTAGATCATGTTCCCAAGCACAGAACAGCAGCAGCACCTGCTTAGCATCACAGGACGTTACACAGCAATTAAGTAACAAGCATGTGTTATACAATAATAGGAAATATGGGGAGGCAGAATGTAAATAAGTCAATTTGAATTTTGTCAGGATTTCAAAATTGTATGTTAGTATTGGAAGAGAGCCATGGAAACTTTAATAACCACAAACCGTCAGGGCTTTTGTTTTATTTCTTATCCAGAAGTTGGCACTCTATCAGCCCTCTAATTCCTTGAACATTGACCCTTTATTGACAGTAGTGAAACAATGAATCATTCACCCCATTTCCTCCAGCGCCTCTGTATCCCAACACCGTTATCCCATCATGACTCCATCTCATGCTACTCGTCACATCAGCCATGTTATGTTTGGAAGCCTTTGCAATGAAATGATTTAAAAAACAAGCCTACAAGAGATTTGGCCTAGAAAAAGGATAGGTAAAGTAACTGGGAGAAAAACAATCCAGAGCAGATTTCCACTGGGACACTTGGAATTCTGTGAAGAGACATTATTTGAAAGGTAATAGAGGAAAAAAGCAGAATGAATAAAAGCACGCAGTACAATGTTCACGTAGAAAGAGCCCAATGATTCTTAGCTTCACACATAGTGAACTAATACATCAGTATTAGAGGTAGGATAGTCCTGCTCCATAAAGTGCTCATATAACAGCATTGACGATCTCAAAACAAAGATAATAAAACAATAAAAGCAAAATTGTCCAGAATTGTTACCAATCAGTAGAATTGGATAAAACTGAGTGCAGAAACAGACTCTCGGCAAAATGGTCCTGAACCTATTTCACAGACTGAGTAATCTTTTAAGGAAATGTGGAAACTGAGTCATTCCGAACTGGAGTAATCAGAGCAGGGAATCATGTACCAGGGGGAAAAACACTGTGTTAGAAAGAAGTGACAGAACAGAATTTCCATTTCTGCTGTTCTGCATTAGCACAATGAGAAACCCCTCTGTATTGGTTTTATGTTAAGAAATCATGATCTAAGAAACCCTCAAATATCATTGCATTGTTTTCCCTCCACTTACATTTTATGTCATATTTACAGTTATAAATATAGTATTGTGTCTGAAATCAAAATGGTTTTGACCACTTCTGTCCTTGCAGGGTGACAGGTTTCTGAAAAAGTTGCATGGAACTTTTCATTGAAATAAGGGGGCCCTTGAAGTTAGAGACCTCTTGTGAAAAAAATGTGGCTTTATTTTTCTGCAGCAGAGCAGAGACCAATGCAAAATTCTGTTAGAAACCGAGAATGTAGCTCCAAGGTTATACACAGATAATGATAAGCTATCAGTGGGGAGTAAAATTATTATCAGAAAATTATCAACAGTGAAATAAATAAATAAATTTTGGATGAAAAAGCTATAGTGTTAGCTGTTTCTCAAAGTTGAGCCAAGTTTTTTTCCAATGAATACTTCAGAGTTATTGCCAAATAATATAAACTCCCCTCCTCCCCCCCCCCAAAAAAAAAATCATACCTACATGGGAGTGTATGTCAGCATAAATTTCTGATGACCACCAAATGCAACTCCAACTGCTACCAAGTCCCTCAGCTGCCTCAGAGAACAGATTAATAACATTTCTGAACAATTTCAATGGCACATATTTTTTAACATCCTAGCCTTCGTCTCTTCATGCTGTTTTATTTACTCGCACAGTAGCAGAAGAATAACACGTTTGCACGGTCAGCCAAAGGCGAAGCAGCTTTTTTTTTTAACTTTTTAACTTCTGAGGTCTCATGTGGGCTAAGGTTCATACTGCAAAACTGCACTGAAAATTGAAATGCTGTCCTGCAGAAGGCAGAGCAGAAAGCACAGAGGGGATGGCAGCTGCCTTCTGTCCCACAGGCCCAGGCATCTATTCCTGCAGGAACGCAGAGCTTTTGTGAGAGCCACCCTCTTTCTCTCACACATGGTTTAAGATGCACTGGGAGGACATATTTTTGGATGTTGATGTACACATGCCAGTGCTTCTCAGTGCTGTTCATTCCTAAGACACGTGAGAATTCTGAGTGACTTACCAGCATGTAAGGCCTTGTATCAGAGAAAGAGGGAGAGAAAAAACACAGAAAAACCTTGCTCCCTGAAAATTTAGTATTTTTCAGGCAGAGGGCTATTTCAAGCTTTATTTTCCCGTCATACAAAAATGCTTTTTCTCTCTGTCATCTCCCTGCATAAAGAAGGTCAAATGAGTCTTTTCCACACATCCTGAATTGTGAAGATCTCTTAATACCCTCCTTTGTACTTCTAGAGGTGGCAGGTTAGGTACTCTCTTCATTGCAGAAGAGACATAAAATGGTAAGTGGATGTTCTAAGGACAGGAAGACGACAGTGGTCATAAACATAAATGGCAAAAGCAATACCTATTTGTGCAACTTCATTAATGGCCTTTAAATACACTTTATAGTCATTGTTAACAGAGTTTAGGTTTGATGCACAGTCAGAGAATCCCAGAATGATTTATGTCAGAAGGGAGCTCTGGACATCACCTGGTTCAAGACGCGAGTTAAAACAGTGCCAGCTTCAAAAGTACATTTGGTTGCTCAGGGCTTGTCCAGTGACATTTTGAGTCACTAACATAGGTGGGGATTTCACAGCTTCTAGGCCCCACTCCAGTGTTTGGCCATCCCTGCTGAAAAGAATTTTTTTTTTTCTTAGCTCTTAAAATAATTTCACTTGCTGCGAATTGTATCTATTCCCTCTTTTTCTTTTGCTGTGTACCTCTGGAAAAAATGTCTAGCTGCCACCTTCTCTTCACCTACCCATTAGATAATTGAAGATAGCATTAAGATCCTGCCTTTGCCTCCTCTTCTCCTGGCAGAACAAAACCCCGCTCTCTCCCCTCTCCCTTAATGTGTCAGGTGCTCTAGCCCCCCAGCAATCTCCCTGACCCTCCGATGAATTAAAGCCAGTTTATCAATGTCTTTTTTGTATGACTGTACCATCCTGTGACAATATATGAATGGTGCAAAATAAAAGTAGTTATTACTCTATTATTTCCCTCTTAATCAACTTAATGGCAAGGATATTCAACAAATTTCTGGGTTACTTGCTATCATGCATCCAGGTAATTAAAAAGACATATTAACATAACCTGTATTTCACTGCTTGCTGTTTTATTCACTTATAGCAGGAAAGGGAAAATAACAATTTATGATCTGAAAGACAATGATTAAAATAAGAATTTCATTATACAATGTATGCTTAAGATAGTCAAATGTTGCATTGCCTGTGTCGTGGTTTAACCTGGCAGGCA
>NW_009194088.1:0-32091 GCF_000690835.1 Fulmarus glacialis
AAAAATATATACACATATATATATAAAAATTATTAGGAAAAGGGCAGGAACAGTAAGGTAAGTGTGCTGATAATAACTAAAAAAAAAAAAAAAGCTATCCAGGATAGTAAGGATGAAAGAAAGCTGAAAAATTACATAAGGACCTTATGAGGTTGAGTAATTGTGTAATAAATTACTGAATTAAAGTCAGTGTAGTTAAATGTAAAGTGAGGCACCTATGAAAAAATTATTCCTAACCTCACATATAAAATGATGAGCTCTTAACTGACCATTACAACTCAGGAAATTGCTCTTGAGATTATGAAAATGTCAGCTCAGTAGCAGTCAGGAAAAACAAAGTGAGAAAGAGCAAAATAGAAAATGTCATTATGTCACTGTATTAATCTTGTCCACACTTTTAGTGCTGTATTCAGGCTGGTCCTCTCATTTCACAAAGAATATAATAGAATTGGAAGAGTTGCAGAGAAAGGCTAGAAGGAAAACTAAAGGTATGGAACAGTTTCCATTCAAGGAACAAAGGAATTGGATAGTATTCTTCAGTGTGGAAAAGGGACATTTTAGGTGGGATACAACAAGATTTTCAAAATTACCAGGGACTGGAGAGAGTAAATAGGAATCAGTTGTTCACTCTCTTCTCCAAGGCAAGACCTAGAGACTATTGAATGAGTCTAGTAGGAACCAAGCTGAAAATGGAAAAGAACAAAAAAAGTGGTTCTACAACAAAGAGGTATTAGAGATGTGGAACTCCTTAGCAGAGGTTGTTTTGGACGCTTAAGGCTTACACAGGTTTAAGAAAACCAGATAAGTACTTGGGAAATAAATCTAATGAGAATTACTGACCACATAAAAAAGTATGTCTAGTTTGGGAGAAGCCTTGAGCTCAAAAAAATTGGAGACTGGTAGAGAAGCTGGAAAAAGTATCTCATATACTTGGCCTGTTCTTCCTCTTCCCCATCATTGTCTGATTTTGGCCGTTGTTGGAGACATGATACTGGACCAGACAGAACTTCCATCTGGTCCATTCTTATCTTCTTAATTTTGGATAGGTATCTAATCTCATTGATTTTGCAGTAAAATTTGTATAATTTTTTTTTTACTGAAACTGGTAAAATGGCCCATTTTGAAAGAAGTATCATAAACATTTCTTGATGGAGTTTTCCTTACCAGCATGTGGCTGAAGCAGAGGGTGATGCTTTTTTCTGTTGACAGCCAGAGCCATACTCCCTTGAAACAAAAAGATTAAGGAACTTTTTTTGGAGATTTTCTTCTCAGGCATGCACTGGGAGGTGCTCATATTTTTCATTGTAGTATCCTAAGGTTCCCCTTTCAGACTCATGAGACCATGGTTAATTTGAGCCTGTGATTAATTGCTTTGATAATTTTTAAAGCTCGAGTGCAGCTTCAGAATTCAGCGCCTTAAAAATTCTCTGCCAAAGCAAAGGGTGAGGTGCAGCTGTAGATAAGAATGCATTATTTATGTCAAATTTGGGAACAATGTGTAGCTGTATAATAAAAAAAAATATGTAATTACATCTTCATATTATAGACAGTTTTTCTACAGGTACCTTTTCCTTATATGAATAGTCTTCCAGATGCTGGCACAGGGCCACTACAGCTTCCTTTAAGGGCTGAAATAGTAAATCTCTTAGTTCAGAGATTTATTTTCAGGTGTGGCTAAGTTTTCATTGCCTAGTTGTAAACCCTTTATTTGAGGATCACATTATGAAGCACATCAGTTACAGTGGCCTGACAGCACTTCCCTAAACCAAGAGAGTTTGGATAAAGATGCAGGTTATTTGAGATGGTGGTACCTGGTTTTGTTCGAAGATCTTTTCCCGCTGTGCTGGGTGGGATCAAAAGACATCAAAACCTCTGTTGACCCTTTTTTGGTTTTCTTTTGCTTGTAAAGAACTGATGTCGGTCACTTTAATTTTATCCTATAATTGAATGTGTTAATCTGTTTATATTCTTAGCATTTCATTAGTTTTCAAGAGGATTACTGTACTCCTGTCAAGATAGGTAGTTTTCTCACAGGAATTGGATAAATTATTCATAAGAAAAATTATAGGCCTCAACAATAGGAAATATTTATGAGACTGCTTAAAGGCAAGCTAGTTTCTGCTTTTTTCACGTGCTTGGGATATAGCAGCCTCCTAGCCACCCTTCCTGCACAGATTGGTAAGGAATAAATTTTTTCTTTTTTTTTTTTTTTCTTTCCTTTCCTCTGCAGCATTAAAGCTGGGTCCAGAAGCATTCAAATTTGATGGTGGCGTCGAGGCGGTGGCAGTGCGGCAGAATGAGAAGTATTACATCCTAAGACCAGAGGTGATTGAGACCTACTGGTATATGTGGAGATTCACCCATGATCCCAAGTACAGGCAGTGGGGCTGGGAGGCAACGCAGGTAAATGTGTTAATTATCTGTCAGTAAATAAATTCTATGTATTTTCCTTTCGTAGCCACTTTAATCTCATGGTATTGAAACACTTCAAATGGTAATTGATTTTCACGAGTTCCTGGGGTACATATAGGGGTGCACACAGTTATTCCCGTTTTGCTGAATCAGACGCACAGATGAGAAACGTGTTCAGCATTATACAGTTGATGGGTTTTAGGCATGGAAATAGAATCCACTGGTCATGGCTGCTACTCTCCTACTGTTATCAGTAGTCCACAGCCCCCAAGAGAGGTAATTTAACCTGGGAAATGAAAGCTTATTATAAATAACTTAGTTAAGCATGTGTTAGCACTCAGTTTAGATTAAAAGACAAAGCTATTCTTACGGTTCCTTCTTGGTCAGCTATTAAAACACAAGTGGTAGGACAACTGTTCTCAGATGGTTTGTAGGCTAGATAGCATGTACATATGTATATATGGGTTGGTATCATGGCTCTTTCTTTTCTTAGTTATCTGATTGGAAGGAAGAAAATTTGCCAGTCGGTTTAGATTTACTCAGTTATAACAAAAATTTACATCACTAACAAGTAGACCAGAAAGGGAAGTGAATAAGTAATGGCACATAAGGCAGAACTTAAAAATTGTTGCTAAGGTATTTTAGAGATTTTTGCTTTTTTTGTATAGCTGCTTTCCTGGGTTTAAATCTAGTTGTTTTATGTTTTAATCAAATTCCCAAGTGTGAAAATGCTTCTGAGTCTTTCTCATTGGAAATGCTTGTACTGGTCTACAGAAGCGCAAATTCATTGTAAGACTCTCAATGCAGATCTGTGCTCATGGTCTTCCGTCATTCATCCTTTGTACACAGATGGATAACTCCTTTGTCTGATAGTCATAGATTATGGGCTGTATGAATAACTAGGCTTCATCTTCACATGACAATATAATATTCTAATTGTAAAATTTATTTGTAATCCCCAAAAGACTACTTCTTTTAAATGCTTCCTAGGACTGAACTTGTGAGTCTTTTCTGGTCTCATGTTTCTCACTGCTTCCACCTGCTGGTCTGTACTGGGGTCGTGCAAAACTCATTTGCTGGCAAGCAGTTTCTGGTCATCTTAAAGATCTGAGTGGGCATTGGATTACTGTAGCTCCTCCACTTCCCTTCTACAGCTCCAGCAGTCTTTGGAAACACAGCTCAAAGCCAGTTTCAGAAATGAAAATAAACATTAAAGATAACAAGACACCAATGAAATATTTTGAGTACAGCCAAAGGAGATAAAGGAAGAGCAAAGGAAGAGACGAACCAAGAGCTTGGAGAAACTTTATTCTGCAGGTGAAAACCAGTTTTGCTCCAGAGGCAACAGACCCAGAAAAAGTACTTGGAACAAGAGATCTCTTGAGAAGCGTGAATCTGTTCATCAAGTGGAAGATGGTTAAGGCAGGTTCAGAATATTTAGCTGAGCTCATCCCTATTCTTCCCTCAGTGCAGTTACAATCACATAGATGAGTCCAAGTATTTTAAAATTATGTCTTAGTCTTGGTTAGGTTTTGCCTTGTAGACTGTTTTGTTATAACCAACATTATGTTATTCTGGAGACAGGTTCCACATTTGTCACACTTGTATTCCAGAATGCATTGCCGCTCTTTCCAAAACATCAAACATTGAGTCACATCATCATGCCTCCTGCCCAAACTATGTATGTTTCTAAAAGAAACAGATTTAGTAACCTGCTCTTTGCCAGTGTGTGTACTACAAATGCTTACTGATCTAACACCAGCTCCTGTCGGAAGCTATGGCTGGATGATCCAAGCTGAGATTGGGTCCTCTGTACTAGGTTAAAGAATTTACTAACGTAAATTTTTCAGGCCGGGATCAGTCTCTTAAGCACACTGCAAAGCATGTCTTTGAAGTGCATTTTGTTCCGTTTTCTCCATTTGCCTTCATATCTTGGTCCCCATTAATGCTTTCAAACCAAACCCGCCCTTCCTCCTTCCCTGCCTCCAATTTTCTCTGTGTGCAGGGTAGGATTTTATTTTATCCTTCTGTCAACCTGGATCGAAATTGTGTAAATCAAGCAGCCCATGTGCTTAACTGCCTCTGTTCTTACAGAGTGCCTTTTTTTGCTTGCTTCCTCAGTAAAGAGTTTCTTTATCCAACATAGCCGTAAAATACTTTTGAACTCTTCGTAAATGGTTTTGCATACCCCTCCCTCCCACAATTACAGATTTTCTTTCCCCCACCATCATACTAACACAGAAGCTTGGGAAGCTTTTTGTTTCTGAGTTCTGAGTTTTGTTTCTGAGTTCTAAATGGTCTTACTTTTCTACATTAAACCTGGTGTAACCTGGTGTTTGATGACTGAGTTCTTGGTGGTCTCCCTTGTTTGCTTCTTTGAACGGATGAATACATCTGTACCCAAATGGATTTGGGTTAGTTCACCGATATGTTAGAGGTCTGCTTCTGTCATTTTAAGAACTCTTCAGAGGTGATCCAGGATACATTGCAGAACGACCTGGCTTTTAAGTATTCTGCATTACTTAAGTTTCTTTAGCACTGCCAGCCCAGATCTCTCTCTGGCTTTTATCAATGGGAATTTGCACAGAAGGCTGGATTGTGTGTGTATGCAGAACTTTATACTGTACTTTCTTTATCTATTTCACCATTGGCAGCTTCTTTTTGACTTTATTGTCTAGATTTTTGGACAAAACTTGGGCATTTTAGTGCAGGTGGTGTGCTTTGACCAAGGCCTGTTTTGTCACATCTCTCCAAATCCAGTGTCTGTGAGGAAAAACCATGAAGTTGAATCTTAGATTCCCTCAGTGATCATAAATCCCTGGGACAGGGCTTCTATCTCTTTCTTAATAAAAAAAGGCTAATTCACTCTAATACTGCACTTAGCACTAGAGACAACATCCATCTCAATTGTATCGGGCCAGCCAAATTGGATGATGTTATGCTGGGGGGTTGGCTGAAGTATTACAGAAATAAGCATGCAAAATATTCAGGGTAAATACAGAAAATTACTAAAATCCTTTTTAGGCTAATTATTTGAAGCAATAAGAGCCACCACTTCACAATAGGCATGTAAAGCCAATTACAAATCTAAGCTGTGTAAAAGAAAGGTTCAACTATTTCTTGGGGACTTCCGTATCTGACTTAAGTAGGATTGCACCACGGAGGCTGCAGAGTTTGTTCAGAGTTTCTACTTACAGTGAAAATGATATACAAGACCTCAAGTTCAGGCTAACTTCAGGCAAACTGAGGATTGACAGTAGGATGGAGTGGAAAGACCTATAGTTCTCTACTTAGTGAAGCAAAGTAGACAGAAAAGAGCCAGGCATAGGTTGGAGGTGAAAGAAACATGGGTTCACAGTTCATGGGTTGGAAGCTGTGAGTACCACAGAGAGGTGCTTTGGGGAGAAAGCTGGTGAAGAAACTGGCACAGTTTTTATGAGCATGTTGTTGGCATAGTCAAGAAGAGTCACACATGCAACCACAAAAACACCCTCAGAGGAACTGAGGGAGCTGGGGTCTGATCTAGAGGCACCTCCAATTTTAGTTCCAAAGAACTTGGATCAACTCTGACCTCCCTGTATGTCACAGGCTCTGAAATTTCACTTTACATCATTTTTGAGCCAAGACACGTGTATTTGGAAGGAGTACACTATTACATATTCTTCTGTTCTACTCTTGATTTGAATAAGGGGAACTGGAAAATCCACTTCTTTTGGTAGTTTGTTCCATTATTTAATTACTTATCCTGTTAAAAATACATACTTTATTTCCCATTTGAATTTGTCTAGTTTCAGCTGACAATCACTGGATTTTTCTATGACTTCCTATACCGTATTAAAATGTCTTTTATTACCCCATGTTTTCTTTCCAAAGAGTTTTCATATATTGTAATAAGCTTACTACTGAGTCTACTTAAGATGCTAAACAAATTGTATTGTCTCCCACTGTAAAGCATTTTCTCCAAATGTCTGCACCCACATCAGTTCATCATCCTTCTTTAAAAGTGAATTCTAGAATTGCATATTCCAATTTTGTCTTTATGCACAGCCCTGTGCAAAAGTAAAATTATATCCCTGCCCCTGTTTACTGTCCCTGTGTGTGCACCTGCCACAACATCCTAGCAGGAGCTCATACTGGCTTGTCTCATGTGGCCACTGTATTCTTTTAAGTGTCTCTACTTTCCAGGCTAATCTGGTTCTGCAGTTACACAGCCTTCATGTCTAGATTTAGGATTATGTGCCTGGTTATATGAAACTCATTTAGTTTAGACCCCAGTTACTGCCAGATTACACTGACTGCTGTTATTTACCTATGTCATTTTTGTCAGCAGCAGTGATTGATAAAACTTCAGACCGCTTCTTGCAGATTTCTGTGAGAAGCACCTCTATTTGTTGATGATTTTACATTGCCAGCTCGTTTTTAGAGCATTGTCAGTCAGTTTTAAATTAAGATAGTGATATTGATATGGTATAGTGCTGCTTTGTCTTATCATAAAGTCTTATGGTACCATGTCAATTGCTTTAGAAACTTTTAAGTTTATTGCACCTCTGCAGTTACCTTTATTTGCCAACTTGTAGACCTCCAGGAATGAAATCAAGCTTGTGACCACGATAGTTTTCTATAAACCCATGCTGATTGGTGTCAATTATCCTCTTATTATTCTATATTTTTTACATGTGTTTCCGTAATTGTTTGGGACTAACATCAGGTATGCCATCTTAAAATTATTCAGCCTGCCAATGCCTCATAATAGTAGCATTATGTTGATACCCTTCCAGTCATCTAGGACCTCCCTGTATTCTAGGGTGCAAAAAATTTAGCATCATTTTATCAAGGAAACTGGTTGTCAGCTCTTAAGTGAAAGAGTATCCATCCAGGTGGCAAATCAGATGGCTTTACAGCAAGTACTCTGAGATCCGTGTGAAGGCAGAACACTGCAAATTTCAAGTGCCTTTTAAGGAGCTTGTCTACAGCACCAAACTTTTCAGACAGCGTCCTGAAGTTCTGTACACCTCTGAATCAAGGACAATTTGTTTATACCTATTTGGATGAATAGTTGTATAGCAGTCTTTCAGAGGAATTTTTCCGCTACAGTTCATTACTACCTGCAATGTCTAGATCTCTGATCAACTAGGATAAATCCTCTGCCTATCCTGAACTCCAGTCTAGCCAGAGTCTGTCTCCCCAGCGAGAAATTTCTGAATATACAAGACTACTTGGTAATTGTAAGGAAAAAAAAAATCAATATCAGTCACACATTTTCTTTCTTCAGACTTCTAGGCCTGCTAGCTTCACCAGTGTTGCACTTCGTTATCCAAGCATGAGACCTCTACAGCACAGAGCAGGATCTCAGTGCTATCTATTATCTACAGTCTCCAGAATAAATGAGTTTTGTCTCTTATGCTGACTTGGGGATTTAATTCTTGAGGAGGAAGGAGACAGTGTCCTAACAGTGGTACCGTTTGTTCCTTCTTTTCATTTTGCCACAATCACTAGCAAGTTTCTCCTGTCCGAGCTGTGTCAGGATTGCTGAATTGTTGACCAGAGGAACACCTGCAAGGTCAGACTCTACATGTTAGAAATTCTGGCAGGATTGTAACCATTGGAGCTTCCCCCCCTATCTTGCCACGCTCCAGAGCAGAGACAAGGCCGTGTTCTGCAGTATTATGAAAAAGGGGATAGTGGCAAGAGGAGGCACTTCATTTCCTGCCTAGAAAGCACAAGTGCTTTGGCTCTTGTTTATTCATATAACACCTGCCTAGCGGCTGTAGGACTTGTGGGGAGGAACGTGCAAATGGTTCCATAAACAGCGTATGCATTATTTCTTCAGAAGTCGGCCAAGCAATTAATTTTTTTCTTTTCTTTTTTTTTTGTTGTTTGGCTGCCATGTGATAGGTAGCATCATTTGTGGTGTGCAAGAGCATGCAGACAAAGAGACTGTCATGCGTGTGATGCTCTTGGGCTAGATGTGTCACATAAACCTTTATCTCCAGATTGTAGAGAAAACCTGGTCAACCCAAATCCCAACATGTGAATAGTCTCAGTGTAGCCCTAGCATGCACTAGTAACCAGATCTGAAAAGAATTCATCCAGACACTTTCCCCTTTTAGGCTCAAGTCCCAACAAAAAAGGGAGCATTTCCATCCGAACTTGGAGAAAGCTCCACTTGAGATAAGGAAGTACAGCGAGAATTAGATTTTGCCAAGACAGACTGTACCTTTCTTGGCATAAGCTCAGGCTCTAGAGCCACAGCCGTTCCAGTAACATCCTTTTGCCAGTCTCTCCTCTTGCTTCTTTAAAAATCTTGGTCTTCAGAAATTTGAAAGAACTTTGTACAGTCTGGATTATTCTTTGGTCCACAAACAACCTCACATTTCCACAGGGTAAGAGTGTGTACTAGGAGGAGGTTAGCTGTAGTACCTGATGTGCTGTGACTTACTGTCCTAGGTACCTTGCTCATTTGCCTTTTCACTTTTCCTCCCGATTTCAGTGATGGCATCTGCCAGCATTTTTCATGCATGTGTCCAGTGGAAAATTCTCCTTTGTTTCCCAGTATTGGCTATAGTAAGGACCTTGAAGAGTTAATTTTGATTTAATTTGTTTTCTCTGCATAAAAAGGGACATCATTCAGAACTTATTTGCTCCCCTGCCTTGACTCCCCTCAGCTTCTGTTGAGTGTAACTAGCAAAAATCAGAAGTAACGAAAATCTGGGCCTAAAGCACCATGTGGAGAGAAACTTCATGCAGGCTAACGGGCTGAATCATAGATTACTGAACTACAGGTAGCTACGTTCAGTAGTTGGTAATGAGAGACATCCTGAGCCAAACATTTTCCTTCATCACTGTGCCTTTTCTGTCCCTGCATGAATCTGTTAAAAGAGTTGGTGTCTGCTGAGGAAGCACTGCCAAAGCAGCGGGGAAGTACAAATAACCTGTGAATCATTTCAGAGTCGTTTCTTTGGGGCCGGTTTTAATGGCTGATATCCTTGTATGCTGTTAGGTCGTGCATGTGAGTGGAATAATGAAAGCCTAGGCGAAAGGTGCTCTGAGCTACTAACGCGTTCTTTCCAGTCTCCTCCTCTTCCATTGTGCTTTTTGCAGTACTGTGTTGGAGCTGACTAGCTGGGTGATTTGTGAATCACGGATCCATTGGCCCCTTTCTGCATGGAATGTTTATGGATTTAAACTTCATGCTTTAAAGATAAAGAGCTCTTCTGCAGTCCAGCACACAAGCTGACTTGAGTTTCAACTGTATAAAGGGGAAACAGAGAAGAGCACATGTAGGAGATGGAAATGTGGGGAGAAAGCAGCAGCTAGAAGAGTTTATAAGATGAAATCAACAGTCCCTAAAGATGAGTACAGTATTTTATTCCTACTTTCAGTAAGTCCCTATGACTAGCTACTAGTCACAGAGTTCCTATAATTCTTCAAACTCTTCCAGCTGCAAAATTCAGGGACGTTTGTCATCTTCCTATGCACCTCATAGCATGTGTTGCATTGATTGACTGATGGATGTTCTACTCAGTGTTACCTATGAGGAGCCATACCAGCTCAAAGCAAAAGTCTGCTGAGTCCATGTCCATCATCAATATCAGTCAACAGTAAATGCCCAGGAAAGAAAGTATTCTTCCCCAAAATACTTTCTTAGCATCTAGCAGTTTGCCAAATGTGATGTTGTTAGTAGCCCTGGAGGGATTTTACTTCTGTATGTATCCAGTCCCTTTTTTTTTTTTTTTGGGCAGTGTAAACTGTTAACATCCACAGCATCCTCTGACAAGGAGATTCACAGCAGAATAATGCAGCACAGAAAGAGATACCTCCTTTGTTGATCAAGCCTGATCCTTTAATGTTTCCAAATTTTGCTCTACAATTAAATTCTCCTTTTCTTTTCCCTTCCTCTTTGCAGGCAATTGACAAGTATTGTCGAGTCAGTGGTGGCTTTTCTGGTGTCAAGGATGTCTATTCCTCATCTCCTACATATGACGACGTACAGCAGAGCTTTTTCCTTGCTGAAACTTTGAAGTAAGTTCTCTTCACTCTTGCATATTCCTGTAAAAGCTAGCATCTAAATTCTAGAAGAATGTGGTGGCCCAAGAAATAATCTCTTGTCTTGTCAGGGTGGTTTATGGTTTGGGCTTTCTTTTTTACTCGGCTTTAGGGTCCCAGATCAGCCCATTTTACCAGAAGAAAATACAAGCGGAATTTCCCATATGAGGAAGCTTATGCTGAGAGAGCTTTAGTTCCTAAGACTTCTATTTGATTTCTGGCATCACAGCAGAGGAGAGGTTATCTGCTTTTAAAAAATTCCCGTTGCAAAAGACATTTTTTTTTTAGATACACTGACTTGACATGTCTTACACAAGTATGTGCCATGCTCTGATATTGTAGAACCTGTTTCTCCTATGTGTGTCACTGGAAGGCAGTAAATGCATGGAACAAAAGCCCTTTGTGCCCTTGGATGATTTTTCTGTATTTATCCCACAACATATTTTTCTAGAATGCTTTTTGATGTAAGCAAGAATATCAGGCATATTTTATAATCTCTTACATGCTTAAATATTTTCAGTTCAGTCAAATCAGTAGGACACCTGTAGTCCACCCTGCAGAAGCTAATGCACTCTGTTGCATATTTGGTTCAAGGTAAAATGTTCAAAATCGTTGGTCTTCCACCATGTTTCTTTTTAATTAATAACAAAAAATGCTATACTAGAATATGCTGTAACCTCTAACTTACGGAGATGATACATACAGTAAGAAAAACTAGTATAAAGATAGGAATATGTTATGGGAATTTTATTAAGAGATCCATTTTTAAAACTGAGCTAGCGTGTCATGGCTACTCATCTCCATCATCATTGACACAAACCAGCTATCAAGAGCACTCTTTTGTCACATGGTTGTGATCACTCTCGGGTTTGGCCTATGAAGCAGTGTCTTCTAATGTGTGACAATTTTCTTGATACTCAAGTTACATCAGCCAATTTGGTAATATAGTTCTGGCATTGAAATCTACCAAGATTCCTGTATTGGTTACCTCCCTGAAATCTTGTGAATTGTCTACTTTTGGAATAAAAGTCTCCGAGTTGGCTATATTCCCTACCTTTTTTTTTTTTCCTCCTGCGTAACAGTTCGGAGAATGTTTTAGTTGGTTAAATCCATAGACAGAAGCCACTGCTGGCAGTGTAAATGAGGCCAGAGCTGCTATTAGGAGATGTAGTTGTTGCCTCTGCTTACATATCCATACCACTTTCTGCCAACATGTGATGGAACGGATGATGCATATGTTGTTGCAGAAACCTGTCAGCAACGAAGATTCATTAAGGTGTCCTTTCTGTTTTTACAACCCAGTGATATGACGAAAAAACGGTTGTGACCATTTGGCAGACTGGCATGGCATGCAGGCTTTGCAGAATAAACAGGGTTTCTGTACAGCAGCAGACTTTACAGTATCAGCAATATAAAATTTTCAGGTTTTAGCTGTAGCTGATGTATGTGAAGATTAATTTTGTGTATTGGGAGTTCAAAATGCAGCAGGGAGAAAGCAGGTCCTGAGAGGCAGCACTGGTGCCTACTTCAGGCACTGCAACATGTTTCACTGGCAATAACAGGCTCTGAGTTCATCATGTGTAAGGGGAGAGTCTGGCTATTCTATCTTTCTGCTGGCTCCTTACCAAATTCCTCTACATAGTAACAATACTTTGTTTCTCCATGTTATCATTATAAAAAGAAAGTCAGCTACTGGTACCTCCTCTGTTGTCTTCATTAATTTTATTTCACTTACTCCTTCAAGTTCATTTTCCGGAGACTAAAAGCTATATTCCCAAAGAGAGAGGCAGCAGTTTCAAACAGGTCCAGTCAGAGAAGCAATACCTCCCCAGGAGCTGATCTTATATGATTGATCTGCCTATAAAAGCCGAATCAGAGAATGAAATCTGCTCCTAAGGGACTTCTGTGGTGACAGGGCTGACCTTTGAAATATCGCCAGAATCCTGTCTGCATCTTAAATAATCACAAGGAGATCTGAAAATTCACTGATGCATCACTCAGTAACTGGATGTGCTATAGTGCAAGCACTATACAGTACTATAGTGCAAGCATTGCAAAAGAAGACAGTTCTAGGAAGGTACTCGGAAATTTTTATTGGCTTTTGGTTTGGATCATTTCCCGCTTGTGGGACAAAACCTTTTATTGGAGAGCTGGATATTAGTTGTTTGATGTTGATGCAATTGGCATAGCCAAACCAGAAACTGGTATAACACCTTGAGATAAAATAGAGAACATAAGGTCAGGATAGCTCAAATGGCTATGAAAATAAAGACAGAAGTATTGGGTGTGATGCCATGAGGAAAATAAAGATGTCCCTCAGAAGAGGGGCATAAAATGTGTGTTACGGAATGCCTGCTGTGATCTTTTTTGCTGTTGATGATAACTTCTGCATCTTCATTCCCCTCGAATTCAAAATTTATACCTCTGCCAAACATGCATTGTTGCTGCTCAGATACTTTGGCTCGTCAAAGATACCCTGGCAAATTATGAGAGTTTGGGCAGTCTGAGTGGCAAGAAGGTAGCTGTTTAGTGGGAAGGAGCAAGACATAGAAATAGGTTGCTTAAGTTATTCAGAAGAAAAGTGTGAATCAAATGAAGAAGGTGAATTTGAGTAAGATGAAACATTGCTGCTGTGGTGAAAAAGAGTTTGGAGAGCTGCAGAGGGAGAAAGCAAGGTAGAAGCAAGGAGAAAAAGAAAGGCATGATGCTTTCAAGACAAATGAAAAATGTAGAAAAGAGACTAGACGTGTGGGACAAAACTGAATCATCTCAGCAAGAAATTTTTATCTGTAAATAGTTAATTGGTGAGGAAGGGAAGAAAAAGTAGAGCTTTGCTGACTGGGTTGTGCTGTGGATACATCTGGCGAATAAAGGCAATGGGAGAATGATCAGGCAGTGACACATGACTGTAGATAGTAGACACTACCAGCGTCTGATTGAGAGCGAGCGAAGTAACAGCAGCCTCAGCAGTGCGAAGGCAGAACAATGTGTGTGCACATTCTGGATGTGACAGAGCCCACTAACGAGAACGACACCCCTTCCTTGTCATGTGCTGCAAGACCTGTCATTTTCTGGATGTCAGGAAAGCAAGCTGTAGCAGGAGCTGAGAGGTCCTGTACACTCGTGATGTTATGCTTGCACTTGGACAGTCAGGTTTTCTGGAACAAGGCAAATGCCTTCTGAGTTTTAGCAATTGAGTTTGGAAGCCTTGACAAAGAATCCCTGCCACCATTATCTCCTACAAAGTATAGCACAGCCACATTCAAAAGTGTGTGTTAAGAAAAAAGAACTGAGAAATACTCTTATTCACGTATGTCCAGAAATCTTAATTTTGTTATACACTTCACTTGCTCTGCATCGCTTTATAATGTGCAACATTTATGAATCCCCTCTGCACAATATATTGGCCCATTTGCTCCCACCAGAAGCTGAACCAGCTTCCAGCACGGTGATGATAAGTCAGATATCTGGCATGGCTTAGTGGCTTCTCTTGTGCTTCCTCGAAATCTTTGATTTGGATTAAAGAGGATTAGTCATTTCCAAGTGGGTTTACTTCATTAAGAAGAATTTCTTGCCAACTTAGAATCATAGAATCATAGAATCATTAAGGTTGGAAAAGACCTCTAAGATCATCGAGTCCAACCGTTAACCCAACACGACCATGCCCACTAAACCATGTCCCTAAGCGCCTCATCTACATGTCTTTTAAATACTTCCAGGGATGGTGACTCTACCACTTCCCTGGGCAGCCTGGTCCAAGGCCTGATCACTCTTTCAGTAAAGAAGTTTTTCCTAATGTCCAGTCTAAACCTCCCTTGGCGCAACTTGAGGCCATTTCCTCGCGTCCTATATACTTCTCTGCTCCCCTGTCCCCAAATCCTTGTGCTTGGTTTCTTGATGTTTGTTTTACATTGCAAGTCTTTGAAAGGAGTCTTGAAAAACAAAAGTTACTTGGAAAGATTAAAATGCTGTCTTTATAACAACTTTTCATTGAAGGGCTTGATCGTGATAAAAATAACTCTTCAGATCATTGTAACAGGGAAGGTTGTGTGGGTGCTATACAAAGATTGAAAGCAAGTAACTTGTTTATAGCTTTAGCTGCTGACTGGTGGGGCCTGAAGCTGCTGTGTTGCCCCTGCCTGTCTGTTGCTCTGCTTTAATACCCACCATTTTTCCTCTCTGTCTTGATATCTAGGTATTTGTATCTGCTTTTCTCCAATGATGACCTTCTACCATTAGACAACTGGGTTTTTAACACAGAAGCTCATCCTCTGCCTGTTTTACATTTAGCCAACACCACACTGTCAGGAAATCCTGCATATCGATAAAAACAGCTCCGTGAAGAGGAAGAGAGACTGTTTTCAGCTCTGTTTTGTTTACATGGACCACTTGAGACTGTAAGCAGGAGAGGAGACAGACACTTCATAAAACTAGACCTCTGAGTCAAGCAAGTACTGGCGTGAGAAACGAAGCTCTTCAACATATAGATAAGTTAAAAGTTCTGTTTTATACATGACCAAAACACGTTAGTGTGGTATTTGCAGGACAGAGACTTCGCACACTTTGAACCCTAGCAAGACATGGAATCTACTGTTTAATGCAGCAGCATAAGGAAGAAGAGGCTTTCCCGTCCAGGGAGAGGAACTTGCCATTGCTGCTGTTGGCTGTTGCAAGGAACAACACACCAGTCACCTCTTCAGAGCGCGTGGGTTCCAAATACCTAGATTTTATTTTTATTTTTTTGTGTTTGATGATGGCATGAACAAAGCAACAACAAAAAGCAACATCACTGCACCAGCAGCATCAGGATTTGAATTTTTTTCTGTACCTGTCTGAATTTTCTAAGTAGCATCTGTTTGTCCAGACTGGCAGCCATTCTCAGGGCCTCTAAGCTGTTAAAACTAAACTCTAAACTATAAAAACTATTGCTTCCTCATTTTCCCTTTTCAAAATAATGCTGAAAGATCTGTGTTGCATGCTTACATCCAAAAAAACAATTATTAAGCATTTGGTTTGTAGTTCACTGTCAGCAACGTGGGCTTAGTTCATTTGGCAAGCTACAGTCATAGAGTCTGGAGCATATCGCAGGGGTAGGAAGGAGCCTAAGTTTTCCTTCCTCACAAATCCCGTCACATGGAAAAAAACATTCTCTCATTAGTCCTGGTTCTTTTAGCTAAATAAACAGAGATGACAACCTGAGAAAAACAGTGTCTCATGATTTATATAACAGGATACAGTATATGGCACTTAAAAATGCTCTCCTTGAGCTAAGCAGCAGGAGTTTGTTGCTTTATATTTTTCCACACAATCAGGATTTTTCCTGAAAGTTAAATTTCATTCTTTGGATACTATTCATGGAACCTTCTTTGCAGGTATGTGTATGACAGAAGTCCAAAAACTGCCTTTGATTTAGTTTACAAAACTCCTTTTCTTCTCAGTGCTCCAGTACAAAGCCAACATGATCTTCTTTGGAAATAACATAACATCTCTTACCTATGAGTGGAAAAAGAAACTGAAGAGTCTCTTCTTCCACTAGTTTATGAGAAATAAGATGCTGTTACCTGCATGGGTTTTTTTCCAAGTACACCTAGGCTGTGCTGGACAGTATTACTTAAATGGAGTCTGCTTCAGTCTTCACTTATTGGCTAAAAGAAGTTTTGTCTTTTCAAGTATATCTCAATCTCTTTTTTTTTACCGTTGTTTAGAATCCTTACAACTCAAATTATTCTTTTTAGCTTTATAGCTCTCAAATCCTTTTGCCATGGTGACTGGCCCCTTTGCTGAAAAAGAGCTGTGAGGTGCTCCTTTCCCTCCTAATGAGTGCACAGGTTGAGTCTTTAAAAAATCTTCATTGTGTTTTCATACTACAGTGAGTGGAAGAACTCTTCAGTGAGCTACAGCAGTAGAGCACCAGATCTAAAGGGAGTGAGTGCTATTTCTCCCTCTCAAAAAATGTTTATATATGAAGTTTTATATATAAAAGCTTTTCCCTCTATCATATTATAATATATCTGACTGTACATTATAGTAAAATTTCCCCCATAAAATTTTTCTTCACTCGTCTTTGACACTGACTTAGACACAGAAATCATCACATGATCTAGGAAAAAATGCTATCAGTTGGTTTTTTCCAGACAGTTACTTTAGTTTAAGAGGAGGAAGACATAGATCTTGGAAAAAACTTCAATCTCAATGTTTTTACCTTAATACCAGTTATTTAGTTACTATAATTTGCAGCAGTATCTTAAAAATAATTTGAGAACTGATAAAGTAATTGATATAGTAAATAATATTGATTCAAGTAATTGTTTATTTAAAATTAGAAGTAGCTTAATAAATGGACTCTTCTTACTGGTCCCACATTAATTTATTTTTCTAATTAGTATTCAGTGACTTACTGAAGAGCTAGACATTTTCCAAAGTTCAGATATGTTGTGTTTTCAAATGGAGTTTTTTCCATCCCATGAGAACTGTTATTGGTTTAAAACTGCACTTGATTGCCTTGTTGTCCTAAATCTCTCTGGGTACAAAGGAGAAAGAGGAAAAGCAAACTCTTCTGTTTAAAAAAAAAAAAAAGAAAGAAAAAAGAAAAAGGCACTTTCCACCCCATACACCCATCCCCATACACCTCCTGATAAATGCAGATGTAGAATGGCTGCCAGTCTGTTCAGAGGAAGGTCAAGGACAGAATTCTAGAGTCCCAGAAATGGCAAACTTCTTATCATTGTTTGCTGCTCTTCCACCCCCCTCTTGTGAATTAAAAAGCGACCCTTCAGATTAATTCCTCCATCAATCCCAATGGGTTAACTCACTGCCACAGGAATGCTTGAATTGAGGACCTAAGCCATTTCATGTTATGGGATGGTATTTTTCTCAAAGCAGATGTACAGTACTGCTATTTCTTCTTTGTGTAGACAAGCAGCAGGTACCAAATAAAGGACACTTGTTTCTCATTTTCCAGTTACCCCAACGGCTGTCAGTTTCTACTCTATCACTCTTTAAAATACAAACTATCCTTTTCCTCCAGAAGCTACTGATGTGCATAGTCTATCAAAAATAATGCATTTTATGGACTAATTGCTGTGTCATTCATGAATCTCTCCATCCTGAGATTTCCTAGAGCAAGCTGAGTTTGGAGGTAATGGGTTCTGAGCAAGGTGGGTGCATAATAACCAAGCACCACGGATATTGAAACTTCTGACTGAAGTGATGTGCCCTCGTTCCGAGTCCTTCACAGAGAAGTAGATTCTGATCTGCGGAATGGCGTTATGTGCAACCCAAAGTTCAGACTGTTTTCCCTCTGGGTACATAAGGTACAGTAGAATATTGCCATTTTCATTCTGTTGCTGCTGTCTTACATACTTTCATGAAGATAGAGTGTAAATTTAAGCACAAAATGACTTTTTTAGTCCTAGTTGTTTCTGAGTCTTGCACTGTATTCTCTAACAAAACAATCCTCGTTTTCTTTAGGTAGCTGTCCCATATTAGCAATTTCTGCAATACCCTCTCCTCTTACAGGATGAAATAAAGAACAGAAAATCATATACGTTTTTGGCACACTGGATTTGGGCAAGAACCTGGAAATCCCAGAATTGTCTATTTCCTGTTTGCATGCAGTCAAAACAAGGATGTTCAGTTCTTTTCCTAATCCAAGCCTCAAGCTTGCCTGTTGGTCAGGATCTGCTAGCAGTTCATTTTTTTCTAACGCTTACAGCTTGACTTTTCAGAGAAGCCAGATTTCTGCAGCTTCCATTGACCACCCTGGAGCTGTGTGTGTCCTGCAGTCAAGAAGTCAACTTCTTAGCTTTGTCCTCTAAATAAAAACAAAACCCTTGAATGATATTCTGGGTGTTCATTTTGCTGCACTATATGGTCCTTAAAACTGAATGCTTAAGAAAAGTATGGCAAATAGTAAGTACGCTGGACCAAAGGGAAAAGGAGGTAGTTCCCTGTGCCAGTCACACCCCTGAGGCTCCTTTAGCTCCCTACTCCAAATTTGTGGGTCACTGTCTTCTACCTCCCAATCGCTAACATATTCTCACCCAGTATTTTACAAGATTTGAATGTTGAGTATCCAGGTTCTGAAAAGTGAAAATAATTGCACACTCCCTGTAATACTATCCTTTAAGGTTAAAGATCTACCCTCTGCTGACTTACAGCTAAGCAAAGCCCTGCTGGGCTGTCTTTTATGATCCCCTCTTCTATTCCTCAGGAAATGATATTACAAACCTTCATAATGTGACTCTCCCTAGTTTGAATGGAGAAGTGGTTAATAGCATTAACATTGAAAGCATCAACAATGTAATCTGGCATCCACAGAAAATGGTGAGGCAGTTTACATCTCAGGGCAGTAGTAACAGGCTTTTAGCAAATTCAGCCTGTTATGTACATTAGTAGGTCTAGTCCATGTTTTTAAGGGGACAATTAAGAAACAGGCTTCTTGTTACCAGAGAAAAATGAAAGCAAGCTCTTGATCCACACTCTACTTCGGGGATCTGTTCACCCTGATAAGACATCCCTCTTTCGCTCCTTGAATTGTGAGAAACAGTCTTCTGACTCAAGAGTTTGAGTTGCCGTACAAAGAGGAAACCCGAGCTCTTTTGCAAGTTATGTGTGTACAACTGTAGCAGGGATGATAAGCACTAGCTGCTTCGGCTGTCAGCCCCTTCTAAAAAACTACTCTCTAATTGCCCAGAAGAGTTGGAAACTACCGAAGTTGAAGGAGACAGCCCAACTTGTTACAGTGAATTGTTGCCTTTAATACTAATCGCTTGGTGGAAGTTGGATTTGCATTCTGCCTTTATTCTTGCTTTGTCTAAAACTGACAGGTTATTTTTCCTCCAAAATAATAAAAGGGCAAAAGTCTATCTTCTGATGTGGAAACCTTCTGCCTCTGACCTGGAATCCTGCATATGTACTTTTTACAGATTAAAAATAATATTGTATATAAAAAAGATTGAATAAAGAATGTCTTTAAGTGAAAAAGGTGCGGTTTGTGTCCTTTGCCTCCAATAGCAACCTCCTATAGCATTGGACTGTGAAGCTGATCCTATTTCATAGGCTTGGTGGTGCTGCAGCTTTTCTTTCCCCTGCAGCTCTCCTAGGGACTTTGTCAACTTAATCATGTATCAAGACCCCCTATTGCAAAATTAAACCCCTGTACCCCTTGCTTGCTTTTAACAGGTCACTGTAGTGCTCGAATTTTTCTTAAGGTGTAGTTAAATGTACAACAGTTTGAGGCTGTTTCTGTGTGCCATTGTGAAAGCCACCAAATCTCACAAAATTTTGAGATTTCTACCCTTTTGTTAAATCTGTGTGAAAGTGGCGAAAAAATTCAAACATTCTTAGTGATCAGGGTAAAGGGGGCAGGCAGACAAGCAGAGCTACTAAATAAACTTAATTTTCTTAAGACACCGGGTTAAAACCCCAGCTTTTCTCGATACTAAATAGCCAGTTAATTGGGCAATTAAGTCTATCCATCCATTCCTTTTCCCTCTGTGAAAAGGAAGAAGTATGCAATTGTTTAAATGTTGTTCACAGGGAAATCGGTATGAGGAAATTGCTTCAAGTGAGCCTGTTTTCCCCCTGCACCTTTAAATTTACTGGAACTGCTGCTAGAGCTCTCTGTTTTGCAGTACAGCATGTGAATAACCAGATTTGCTTTCTGATTCACATTAACTGTAGATAATCCTTAGTGTCTGACATCACCCATATTGCTCATACGTGGTACCTTGTTTTCATGGCGTGCCATGGCTGCCATCCTGCGCGTGCCGTTTTAGTGCTTTATATCCAATGCCCAACCTTCCCAGCGTGCTTCTGCCTCAGGATGCCATGACCTCCTTCAGTATTACTTCATAAGAGAAAATTGCTTCCAAAGTGCCATAATTCAGTGCAACACCAGTAGACACCTGCTGTCCTGGTGTGCCATCCATCTTGAGATCCAGTTATGCATTCAGCTGTTGCTCCCTAGCTTTCCACACAAGCGCTGCATGTTCATGATGCACCCAGCTTCCTACTGCAGTGCCACTACCAAAGCCGTGTCTTTCGCATCCATTGATCTTCCTGAGGTGTGCTCAGCCCTTCAGCCACCTCACTGGCGGCTGCATCAAATTCACTTCTTGCATCAAAGCATGTTTGCTGCCTCTGTCCATGTCACACCGTCTCAGCCACTGAGCCCTAAGGCACAAAACCTTGCCTCCTGCTCTAGTAGTACCAAGCTCTCTATCCTTGTGTATAACATTTTGGCCAATACTGAAGGCTTCGTTACTGTCCTCGCTGCTCTTCCAATGGGATCCTGTCCTTTGTGGTTGCATTGCATTGTCTCTGCCTCTTCAATAGTGACGTGTTTCACCCCTCTACTTCTGCCTCTTCTGAAACACACTTTCTTTGCACGTCCTCTATCCGAGGATATATATATCCTCTTTTATTTCAACTTTGGCTCTCTGCCTGCATGTCACCCTCCCCCCCACTTCCCTTGCAGACTCTGTAATTGCGTGTGCTCCTTCCTGGACACCATGTGCCTTTCCTATGCCTATTAATTAGCTGTATTTAAAAATCCTGAAATTAATCCTTAATGGGTTATTTTTAGCCTTTATCTTGTAGCTCTGGGAGTTGGCTTCTCTCAGTGCAAAGACATAGGCATTCTGTGGGCTTTGGAAAGGAAACGTTACTCTGTGCTGGTTCACATGTGGGATGTGTGAAGGTTGGTGGTGGTGTGGGTTTTTTTTTAATGTGAAGAGCAAGAGTCTTTTTGACAACAGTATTTCAGGCTGAGCAAACTCCCATGTGAAAAGGTTTGAGAAGAGCAGTCACTCATATAGCCAAGCTACTTGTGGGTAAAAATTCAGGGAAGTATTTGGGGAGGAAAAAAAAAGCACTGTGTGTCCATGTGTACCAGCAGGTTCACTGTTTTCTTTCTTGTATGGTTTCCATTGTACAAGTAGTTATAGGCAACAGGTACGATGTCTGTCTGTTACCATATAAACCAAAAAGGATGAGCATGACTGAGAAAACAGCATCATGCGTTGGTATGGGATCACATAGAAATCCCATGTGAACTGCATTACTCATACAGCTACAAAAAGGAAGAATGTCCCTAAGCCACAAGCTGGTGCTGCGTATGTCTGTGTACTGTGCTGGTTTTGGCTGGGGTAGAGTTAATTTTCTTCATAGTAGCTGGTATGGGGCTATGTTTTGGATTTGTGCTGAAAACAGTGTTGATAACACAGGGATGTTTTCATTACTGCTGAGCAGTGCTTACACAGAGTCAAGGCCTTTTCTGCTTCTCACCCCACCCCACCAGCGAGCAGGCTGGGGGGGCACAAGAAGTTGGGAGGGGACACAGCTGGGACAGCTGACCCCAGCTGACCAAAGGGATATTCCATACCATATGACGTCATGCTCAGCATATAAACTGGGGGAAGAAGAAGGAAGGGGGGACGTTCGGAGTGATGGCGTTTGTCTTCCTAAGTAACGGTTACACCTGATGGAGCCCTGCTTTCCTGGAGATGGCTGAGCACCTGCCTGCCGATGGGCAGTAGCCGATGGGAAGTAGTGAATGAATTCCTTTGTTTGCTTTGCTGCACAGCTTTTGCTTTCCCTATTAAACTGTCTTTATCTCAACCCACGAGTTTTCTCACTTTCACCGTTCCGATTCTCTCCCCCATCCCACTGGGGGGAAGTGAGCGAGCAGCTGTGTGGGGCTTAGTTGCCCGCTGGGGTTACACCATGACAGTACCCATCTCTTCACCAATCCATGCTGAAGCTTCAGTAAGCAAATCCGTGGAGGAAGCCCCAAAGAATACAAGTGGATGCCAGAAGTCTGCCACATCACCTGCGGCAGAGGCCTGTGTGCGGGTTCCAGGAGGTGAGGTGCAGGAAGATTTCTCATGTGGATTTACTCACATGGACAGGTAGACCCATCCATGACTGGTATCTGGATTGTGCCCTGCATTCCTGTGAATCCCTCTGCAGAGCTTCTGGCTTAACTTGAACCATCTGTGAGGCCACACAATGTATTTTGAAGAAAAGAGTCACTGGAGATGCAGAATTACTTGGGATACCAAAGACAAAAGTTACCAGATACTACAAAAGTAACCAGATACTACTTTTTATGAGATAAATCATTCTCCAGATGAAGGATGTATGGTACATCTCATATAACTGAACTTCAGTAATATATGCAATACTGCATCTTGATTAATTTGTCATGAAAATACAAAGTTGAACACAAGAGCTGCACAGTGGATAAGGAACTGGATAAAGTGAAGTATAAAACGGAGAAGGAAACTTCTAGGTGTTTTAGTGAATGCCACTAAATCCTGGTACTAGGACAAATCTTGTGTAATGGCAAGAAGAATTTGTTTGCAGCAGAAGAAAGTTAGTACGAATTGTCAATAAAAAGAATGAAGGATCAGATAATCTTGAGGCCTGGAACAGCAGAAGGCAAAAGAAATTAAAAAAGTCAAAAGGCAAACTTGTTCCTCCAGGGACTATGAATAAAACCTTTCACTATAATCTGGGATGATGTCAGTCTGAAATCATTAATATTGAGAAAGACCTGAATGTATAGTCAGCCATAATGACACAGATCACCACTGCAAGGTGAAAAAAAGCAAGTGAAAACAAAATGGCTGTGCTGAGTCAGAACTAAGGTCTGTCTAACCTAGTACTTTGGCTCAACACTGACCAAGAGCAGATTCCCACAGAAGAATAGAAAAATAAGTATGTATCGGTACTTCACAAATGTACCCTGAAATGATCTGCAGCTTAATGAGCTGTAGGTGGTATCTTTATACTTAATAGCCCTTGACATACAGGGGGTGGGGGCGGTGATCTTAGGAATTAGTCCAGTCACTTACTGAATCAATAGAAACTGTTCATGTGCAGGACAAGCTCTGCCAAAGAGCCTCATGGTGTTGGTAAAGCATGCATGCATCGAAAGGGTATTTCTGATGAAGCTAAAAAAGTATCGGTGTTGTACAAAGCAGGATGAATACATCTGAGATACGGTGTATGGTGCTGGTCACCCATATTTAGGAGGGCTTGTCTCAGTGGAACAGGTGCAAGACAGGAGTATTTGGGCTTACCAGGGAATGGAGAGTTTGTGTCAAGAGAGATGAGAAGGAGAGTTTAGCCTGGCAAAATGGAAGACTGACAGAGGGGTAACTGCTGTCCACAACACATCAAGTGGTTGGTCATCCTGGGAGAGAAAAAAGCTGTTTTGCCTGGAGGACAAACCTGGCAAAAAAACCCACACAAACTGATACCTGCAATATCTGAATAATTTCTGACAATGAGGTCCTAGAAGCAGAAAACGTTGATCTGCTGAAGGAAAGGATGGTGTGTGCTTGCCTGCAATTTCAGGTACCTGAATCAAGGATATAGGAGGTCCCTTCCTGTCCTACATTCCAGAGCTCCTATGGGAGCTCTGTATCTAGGGCTGAATTTACAAAAGCCCTTTCCTTTGTGCTGTTATCTGTTTCTAGTGCAGGGCAAGTGTAAAATACCATTGGATTAGAAAAAAAGCCTTTCTTATCTACATGGATGGGAGTAATTGGATCACCATTGGATTTGCTGTGGCTGAATCAGAATCAGATTGCAATGTGTTGAAACACATTGCTATCAACATAAGACACCAATCTCTTTTATCTAAAGATTTGTTACTGAACAAGAAACAAGGATCAAGGAATATGATACTAAAATAGAAGAGAGTGGTACAGTCCACAAATAAAGTCCTTTGTGCAATTATTCTTACACAGCAAAGTAAGTAAAGATCATCAGTACCCTCAGAGAGATAATCTGTGAAGATACTGTCTGTTGCATGCACTTATATTCTGTTCTGCCCATATTTGTATATGCAGATTCCTGTCATAAGTTCATCTTGTCCTTTTTGTGGCTACATATCCCATTATTACTTGAGGTGCTTCATGTCTGTGGGTTATTTCTACACTAATTAATGTTTACATCAAAGGATTTCCTTGATGGTTCTCTGGCATTTTTGCAAGTATATTCTTAGATCTGCAGTGATACATAGTTATGCATTTTGTACACTTTAGCTGGCAAAAAATTTCAAAGAATCCATACCTTATTGCTCTAAGTATGCTCAAATCTTAGAACCAGTGTTACTTCGGCAACCATTTATATCAAACTAATACTATAGCCTGCTAAAACCTTATGCCAAGCTCCTGTAAACTCAGACACCTATTCCTACTTGTATCACAGCAAGGTTAGGTTTTCAGGTTCTCATTACGTATTTCTTAGCTGAACTGGAAATTTCCCCCAGGAAAAGAATCCCCAAAATCCTTGAATACCCACCAGTCATCAACTTCTGGGATTAATTGCTTTCCTGTGAAGCAGGCTTTGATGAGTTCAGTGACAATAGGGAAAAATTTACTGCCACATCCAGGAGACATAGTTACATTGATTTTTTATTAGCTTAAGTAATACACAAATGCTGCTTTTCCAGGTGTGTAGTCTAAGTAAACCTTTCTATATAGTGCCTCTGATTTCCTCCAGTTGCTCATACTATTTCTTAATAGAGCAGAAGTCTTTGGGGAAAACACATCAACTCCTTCACAGAGCACAGTGCGTAGCCCTGGAGATGTTCCCTCTGAACAGGTTATGTTCAGTGCCAGATGCTTGTTACCTGCACAGAAAGATGCTCTGCCCATGTCCATATTTTACCCCTGCAGTAGAAATTTCTCTGCCAGCTTGAGCTGTCAGGTAGAGGGCACTGATGTGGCTGGCTGTACTCTGGTGCTAGTACCACCTTGCTCACCTCTCTGCTCGCTGCTGTATTCTGTGTTCAAGGCATATCCAGGCTAGTCAGCCCAAAATTTGAAAGTCATGGTTTGGTTTCAATAATAGTATGAGACTAACTTCCAGAATGGTGACATTTGAACCTAACGTTCAAATGTCAGACACTCATAGTCTGTCTCCCAAATGCTGAACAACCTTTTCCCACCTCTGTGTGTGTAACACCTGATGCAGCTGACTTGCCAGGATGTGCAAAGACCCTGATTCAGGAGCCAGCAAGTTTCAGCAGACCCAGCCAAGTGCAAGGGGCACAGCAGTCTGCCCTCAACAGGTTAGGAAATCAACACAAAGGATGGTTGGCGGGTTTGTGATACGGGACATGAATTGCGACTGTGAGAGCCTTCTTCCTGCAGGGGAGCAAACACGCCTGACAGGGAGGGTCTGGTAACCTCTGTGGACACCGTGGGATGTCAACTGGCTCCTGTTGAGAAAAGACACTAGTTTAGTTCTTACCTGCTTGACAACCCCAATTTTTCAAAAACTCTGAATCAGGCTGCAAGAATTATGAGATCGCTTCTAAATAAGTTTGAGGATCTTTTTCCATGTCTGTTTTTATCTTGAGCCTTTGAGTCACTCATAGTTTAATATTTCCAAGCTCTCCCCTTCCCTTTTCTTCCAGAATGATGAAAAACACCCTTAAAAATAAAAGAAGAAGAAAATTTGGCGTATCTCCCAATCTGGCAGAGGTTCCAGCATCATGAAGTAATCAAGAGTTGGCACTGCTGCATTAAGCTCACCCTGAGCACTGCTACAAATGCTGAAGTAAGGGCAACTTGCTTTTTGGAAAGCAAATTTTTTTTAAACTTAAATCTGATGTAGACACGAATCTTCACGCCCCAGACGTACTGGGCAATTTCTCCTGTTGACTGCTCTGGTTCAAACACACACAATTGGCAACATCCTGATTTTAGTGAGACAGCTCACAGTAACCAAGTACAAATCATAATACTGAATAATGTAGCATCCAAGTAAAATGTTCAGTGATATAAATGTGAGCCCCACAACTACTTTTGGGTTCTTGCACTGATCTTTATACAGGCAGGTTTATTTTCCCACTCCCAAGTGAATAATGAACGGGATTCATACACTTGGCCTTAACTCCATCACCTGTAGTTCTTCCACCGCTTAAAGGGAAGGGAGACACCTGGGGTTTTTTTTAAACCCTGGACTACATATCTGTCTGCACAGAGAGGCCCGTGCAGACTTCCAGTGTATTAACTAATTTGTCCTCAGACAGGAACGGAAAGCTAGACAGTGGGACTCTGGGTTTGGGAGAGTCTTCCAGGTGCTATCTAGGTTGTGCTCTGGTTGTTCCATTGTTGCAGCTAAACATGGCATCACTCCCACTTGAGCAATCTTTAGAGAATGAACCAGAGACCTTGCACAGACTTTTTCTTGAAATAGATGCATCAAGCCATTCCCCTAAAGCAACATTGTGAAATTTTGACTTGTAAGAGGGGTTGCAAAGCACTCAAGGATGTTAGCAGGAGAGGAGGTGAGATGAATACATGCATGAATACTGGACATGATATATTCTTTGGCTCTGTTTGTCTCAATCTGCCATACCCAGTAGCAGGCAGCCCGCACCAGCAACCTTGCACCATGTTACCTGTGATACAAGTGCAGGCATTTGGAAATACAGAAACTCAGCAGTCAGAATATTAAATTGGACTTCACAGAGCAAGTGAGGGGAAACTATCGCTGAAGATACCATCTTGTGGTAGTAAGAGGCACAGACCAATAGACTTAAATTGTGTGAAGCAAGCATCAGTCCTGTCGAATAGCTGGTCATCATAAACTCCTTCCTTTCCAAGCAAAGCATGCCACCGAGGAGTAAGTACTAGGCTCAGATCTCACTCTGCCCGGTGTGTCCTAGCCCAGAAGCTGCAGGGAGGGGACACGCAAGAAAAATGACAGGTTGATACTGCACTCACCCCACCCAGCGGCCAGCCCGTGACATTCCTTCTCCAAAACACCTTCCCCTGTGAAAGGGTGACGAGATCAAAACGCAGACCTGGTCCTTAGACTGGGATGTCACCCGCATCTGCCTGGTGGCCACTTTCCAGCTGCCTTTCCACTACAGCAGGAAGCTTTGCCCAGGCACCTCTCCCACCAGCAGCGTGGGCCCTGCTGGCCAGCGCGCATTTCAGGACACAGCGTACCTGCCCGCTCCCTGCTCTTCCCACAGCTTGAGTCCAAGCACAGAGACACTGGCAGTACAGCCGGCTGGAGGAGATCCCAGCTGGGGTCTACGTCCGGCAGCGGGACTGGTCAATTTGCAATCTATCGCAGTGCATGTTGCAAGAGCTAACCCGTTGTGACATTTTCTTATTTCCCGTACACGGTAAATGAGATCATCGTCAAAGTAACTACTTTCTCTCTGTAAATATGTGACTAGTAAATTTAAGAGGGCTGAGGAAAAGTCCCTAGAAGCAAGAAAACTTGAACGCTGAAAAACGGCTGCCTCGACCACTTCTACAGGCAAAACCTACTGTGCCGTGCTCAGCGTCAAACAGTTTTCATGTCTTGAGTATTCCTTGTGGCTGGCCAGAAAGACCACACTGCTCTAGCAATACCTGTGTGCCAGAGTTTATTTCAAGAGCCTCATAGACAAAAGACATCAATTGCAAGATGGACCAAAAGAAGCCTGCCATGAGAGTGACTGTCTTGAACATAGCGGTGGGTATGCACTGTTCCTTATGTCATTAGCATTTAGAAGTAAAGTGTGTAGAAAGCCCAAGTACATGTAAGAATCCAGTGTACTTTTGGTCTAGATTCATTAAAAAGCTTACATACCTAAAGTTGCATGTGGGATTATCAGAAAAATGTGTATCTAGCGGTGGTGATGAAATCACCATATTGAAAAATTTGAGATGCAAGAATATTTGAAAAAGAAAATAGCATGTAATGAGAAACTGAAGATGCTCCATTCGTGTAATTTTTTACCAAAAAACGGTGATTACAGAGCATATAAGTACCTTCACTGGGAGGAATTTCAGAGTTCTCAAAAGCTTTTTATTCTAGTAGAGAAAGCATAACAAGAAATCAAAAGCCAGAAACTGAACCTTGACAAATCCAGACTGAAAAATAAGGTATAAATTTTTAACAGTGAAAAGGCTTAATCACCAAGCAAAGCGATACATTCTTCTTTCCTTGAAGAGCACTTCTGTATTACACGTTTCAGGCCCAAGTTATTAGGCTCAGTGTTCATAAGGGGCTGAAAGTCTATGGACTACTTTCCTTGACACCTATGGATGAGGTCTGGATGCTTTTCTGTATTACACGTTTCAGGCCCAAGTTATAAGGGGCTGAAAGTCTATGGACTACATTATTCAGGCAGTAAGAATAGATCGTGCTATTGTCCCTTTTAGCCTTGAGAACTATTGCAATAATTTTAAAAAGGCTTGGATGACTTTCTGAAGAGTATCACTTGGTAATTAATCTGAGGAGAAAGTGCTACAGCATCACTTTGAAAGAAAGATCTTCAAACCAGGCTGAGCCTTACTGAAGGAGAAAGTCCTTGAGAAGGGATATGGGTGAGACACTGGGTTTGGAGTGTAATAGCTGGTTAACAGGCTAGGCAAACTCTCATGTGTACTGACACCTTAAAACTCTTTAATCATGTTGTCTTTTACAAAAACTGAGAAATACCTATGAAGACTCACAAAGGCAGATGTATTATAGCTGTTCTGTATTAGATGGTAAAGACTCTTTTGGACTGAAAGAACTTGATGAAGAAATGCCTCTCTACACCTTTTCTGGAAGCTCTATGTGAAGCTGCAACACGATGTGCTGGAAGCTGATGCAGTTACAGAGTGAGACTGCGCACAGATATTCTGGACCTCTAAGGCCATCGAGCACTGCTTGCACAGCTCCATGGATACAGCTTTCTTACCAGCATACCACCTTCAGATACCAGTAGCAATGACTACTAGTTTGCACCAAGCTGTACCAACAGGAAGCGATGGAAACATAATGGTCCACCTGGAAAAAAGGTCAGCTCTTCTAGTTAGCACCAGCAGACACACGAATTAATGACTAAATGGGCTGCTGAACAAATTTTGTGGAAGCTTTGCTAGCCTGTGCACCATGGACTGTCATGGCATTGTTCAAACAGAAGTGCTAAAAAGGTTTTGGCAGTAAAAGCAAGATCAAAAAAATCTCTCAAAATGCAGAAGAAAGGGAACTGAAATGTTTGCAATATCTGCAAAATCTTCAAGAACAAAATTATATTACTAACGTAAAACACAAAAATTGCTTTTCCCTCATGCATTTGTTTTCTTTTAACTTTCTAGGCCGGCTTTCTACATCTTAAGGCAGCAACAAAAGAAGTCTTTCTTTGCCTCAGTGGTCTTCCTACAATGCATATTAAGCATTTTGATGGAAGACACTATACGGTGTAAGTACTATTGCAGGGCAGCGCTTAAGTTTCAGCCCTCATTCTCTACAGACCTCTTTTCCACGCATTCCTATGACTCCGCAGTTGTGAGAGGAGAGATGCATCCATCTATGCCAGGTGTACTTGGAGAAACCAGGTTTGTAGACATACTTTTGGTGCCAAAAGAGTTCTCTACATTTTTTTATATGGGAGATGAACTTGACAAGAAAAGCCTAACCCCACAACTCCCCAGTTCAAACCAATCTGTTAATTGAGCACCTCACTGCTGGGAACTGCTGGCTATTTGACAACAAACCCCCCACCTGCCTAATCAACACTCACAAAATGGAGTGGCACCTGTTATAGGACCAAGCTGGAGATTTAGTAGATCTTTATTTTTGGTTACTGTTCTTTTCCCTTTCTTAGATTAGTCCTCAACTACTTAATATTCAGTGTTTGCTGCTAGCACTGGAGAGGCACATTTTATTTAAGAAATGTGAGAAGTTACGTGAATGAGGAACTTCTAGAAATGACAAACATTGGTACGAGAAAGAAATCCATGGCACGGCCACACATGAATTCCAGTTATCCAGTGGTTTTTGAACTTAGATGGAGATGCAAATGGAGAGCTTCAAAGAGGGAGAAGAGCATTACATGGGACTACAGGGGTCACGACAAAAACTGGTGAAATAAGGATGTCTTTTGAAATGCATCCTACTGTACTCCCACTTCCCAAATTAGCTTTACAGCAGCTATAAGCTGTTATAGCTAGATGTATAAGTGAGAGATTTTTCAGGTTAAGAGACCATTGTTACTCTGGTTTCCTACATAGCAGAGGCTATACATAATGTTTCATATTGTGATTCTGCACCAAGCCTATGAATTGAGCCAAAGCTTTTTTTTTTTTAAATGCAGTTTTAATTTAAAGATCGCAATTGAGAAAGTTAACATTTATTTTGTGATTTTTATCATTTAGTCTGTATTAATTTATTTAACGTCACAGTGTAAAATGACAACTTGTAAATCAAACTTCATCCAATAATAAAGCAAAACTTTTATTGTTATTTAAAATCTGCAATGCACTCAAAATACCAATGTCATGCTTGTCTGACAATATGGATTCTTCATAAAAACATGCTCATTGGCATTTACTATCCAGCTGTCCTCCTTGACTGTATCCTGTATTAACGATACCAATGCCAGGCATATATTTCCAGTATTGACATAATAGCCACTTTTGCTTCTGTTCCTCTGGAGCTTCTTCAGTATTCCTAAATTTATTAAAAATGTACATTAATAGCTTAGAGTTCCCAGTCCATTTTAGCAAGCAAAAATCTGTTCCTCTCTGGTGACAAAATATTTAACAGCAAAAGGTGGTCTTTAAACTTAGCTTTTGTACCTGCTGGAACCAAGAAGTAATTAGTCTGTAGCATGTAAGTATCGCTGACGTATCTTTGCTCCTCCCCCCTTTGCTGCATGCCTGAAGGGTAAATAAACAACTTTCCAGCAAAGCAGCCTTAACGTTTTTTTCTTTTCCAGTGTGTATATATAAGTAAAATTCGTCTTACTGACTGTGATCCTGTTGACACTGGAGTTTCATTGATAACCAATAGTTTGCTTTACTGATTGCCAACAAACTAATTAAATTAGATGAATGATACTGGTCAGCTAACTTACAAAATAATATGGCTCTTACTGATCGGGTACATTTTGTAGCCACTTTGCTAACCTGCCAAGCATAAGGGTATATAAACAAGTGAATGCAAAGTAGACTAAAGTGTAAACTTGCAGCAAAACAACTGCTTTGCAGTAAGCGTGCCTGTTCTCCCTCTTGGTATCCCTTCAAATATCTTAATTGGGTTGTGTTTGTTATCAGGTTAACAACATGCACAGGCTCGCTTGGAGACTGCCGAGCAGCAGGGTAACATGTTCAGGTATCCAACCCCTCCGGCTTTCGGGACTTTTTATTGCAGACGCTCCGCTATTTTGGGCAGATACCCGAGGCAAGAGACAAAACAGATGCAAAGCTGAGGGTGCTCGGGGAGGACGGTTGCCTGGGTCCATCTCTCCTCCTCACCTTCTGCCAGCCCTCCCTGCGCCCTGCCAACAAGAAACCCAAATAAAGAATTAGACACGTAAAAATCCCCACCGCGCCGCAGAAATATGACTAAAAATAAATAACGTAGGCCTTATTTTTCCCTTCTTTTCTGCTGTCGGGCAGGTTTCACACCATCAGACGCTCCGAGGAGCGGGGTACAGCTCCACAGGGCAGGGGGCTGCGAGAAGCTCGGCGCAGGGTGCTCTTTCTGCAAATTCAAGGATCTTCGCCACGTTTTGGGTTTCGCCCTCACCCCGACGTCTTTCCTCATAACGGACAACGAGGCGCTGACCCGCGCGCTGCGCGGCAGGGCAAAGCAGGCAGCTGCTGGCGGCACCGG